>NC_013084.1:900000-1127500 GCF_000142805.1 Lachancea thermotolerans CBS 6340 | reverse complement strand
ACTGTAGGAACATGAGAGCTGAGAGGAAAAAAGCATCGGGGCTGATGGATAGCGAACACCAGGTTGACGGTAAAGTAGAGAACAAGACGGGATATGACGAAATCTGACAACAACTTCTTACGGAGACATGGTATACAGGTCCGGACAGTGAGAAGTGGGCTTTTAGACCTCCTGCATATTTTAGGGACTTTAAATTGGGGATTTCGAGCAACTTTTTTTTTATGTGTGTTTTTGGATGTTCATGTAGGTTTTGGTTTTATAATTGGATTTGTAATTTTTGAAAGGATTGACGATTTTGTATTTTTCAAGTATTTTTTTTCGAACTTTGGTTTTTCATGTGTGTCCCCGAGTGGATATGAACGTCTGTAGTGCCCTTTCTCAGGGAGGAGCTCTGGTTTTTTTTAAGTTTTTCTTGTCGAGGGCTAACGGAAAGAATTTTGTGGGAGATTCTCAAGGCTTGTATTAAGAAGAATGGGGGAAGCGACAGGAAAAAAATAAAGGATTTATAAAATTATAGAATGGGGGCGTATAGCCAAGACTCACAGAAACATAATACGATGACGTCAGGTGGTTCATGTAAAATATGGACTATACCAAAGTGTTTAAATACCCAAATCAAAGAACGGGCTCGTATCATGACCAATGTTTAGTCATAAAAGAAGGTAAATATTTCTTGAAAGACCGGATTGAATTTGAAATTTGGAAAAGAAGTTAGAGAAAACGAAATCAAATACATAGGCCATGATATTTATGATACGGAACACTCTCAAATACTGGTGCGTTATACTGATAAAACGCCGGAGAAGTTAAATATAAAATGTGACCTCGTTGGGAATGACACTATAAAGCTGCAAAAGAGTGATATTACCCTAGGAGAATACAAACAACAATTGTTTGAAGAATATGGGATAAAACGTCCATGCTATGATTACATCTATTACATAAATCCTAAAAATGAGTTGTATATTACACATTGTGCTAAAGGAAACAACCTTTTGATTAAAGCCAACAAGATCAAAAGAATGGGGAGCCCATCTGCATGTGCAAATCTTCGTCACGGAAAAGAGAAATTTGAAGATTGTTAAAAACCGTATTTTCATACAGTGCATCAATAGTGTCATATTTATCTATGTACATCATTGCAAGCATTCCAGGTAATAATTCGTTCAGTGCATAGTATCTGTTGTATCCAAGATTTTTACAATAAAATAAATATTTATCACCTGTTTTGACAATGTACTCACTGAAGCACCTTTCGTCAAATTCTTCAATCAAGAATTTCAATATATCATCTTCATTCGCATACCTCACAATTGTAATCAGATCTTTATTTTCATCGCTTAATAATTCTGGATCATACTCAATATCTCCGTTTTTCATAAACACTAAAAATGACATTTGCAAATGAATATGTCTATATCTTGTATTAATAACTTCAATGTTATAAACAATAACTCCATACTAAATTGCAAACTTCGACCTTTTTAGCATGTTTGTAAAATTAGTATTGGATTTATATCAAAGTTACTTCCCGACATATTGAACTTTCTTTTTTCACCCTTATTTTTAAATAAAACTTTCGTTCGTAGACAGGAACCAAGTATTCTCTGCCAATATATCTCATTTATATATCCACTAACCACTGCGTATAAACATATCGGGGCCTACGGATAGAGAGCATTAGGTTGGCGATAAAGTAGTGATGCCTGTTGAAGGAATCATGAGCATAAGCGACGATAGAAGCAGTGACTTACTTGAGTCACTCGAATAGCTGACGATGAAAGCAAACGTACTGATAGACCGTATATTCGTTGCCACAGAGATCACGAAGAATGCTATGGCAGCGGTTGAAACGATATTTGCCGCCATCACCAAAGCCGCCTTGTAAGGTGAGGAAATAGGCATTTTTAGCTTCGGCAAGCTTTTCGCGCGCTCGTCCTCAGAGCGCAAGGAACGGAATCCCTGGACAGGGAAAGAAGCTACTGCCCTGTTCGCGCGTAAGCCGGCATATACGCCAGCAAAAATTTTCAGGAATGCTTTGACGGCTAAGTAGTTCTTCATGTTGCCACCCGGTTCTGACGAAGTCTTTTCGCGATAATTTCGAGGGTTTTCGTTGGTTTCCTAAGCTCTTTCCAGGGTTGCTCGGCGTAGAAGGGATCTTCGCAGTTCCCAAAATACGCAAACAGATGAGCGACGAGATTCGTTCTGGGGTTGAAAAGGCCGATCATCCTGATCACCCACAAAGGCGCGACACAAATCTTTAGTGTGGGTCATAATGCCGGACGAACTGCTCCATCGCTTGGTGGACGGGGAGGGCCACAGGTCCCTGAACTGGACAGTGCCCAGGCATCGCCGAGGGATTCTGAAAGGCCTTGACCACCTGTCGCACATAATCGGCGACGCTGATCCGGTAAACTTTAACCTCCGTATTCTGATCCATTGAAGTGCGCCCTTGTCAATCATATTTGGAAGCAGTTCCATTGAAATGGGTCGGCGCAAAGAAGGTGTGAAAGATGCCTGATTCCACGATTATCTTATGTCCTCTCATCCGGATAATATCCGGTACCATGTTATCCTTGATGTTGTTGAGGGCTGGAGGATGGGCACCTAGAGCACCGATTATCGCGATATAGCGAATGTCAAGCCCCTGTGCGGCAGTCATCAAGTTCCGCACACCTTTCTGCTTTTCGTAGAATGGAAGGGTCGGATTCGCTGTCTCTGTGGCAAGGTTGGTGTAAATGGCGTCCATCCTATCGAGGGCGGCGCGTAGGCTGGGGATGTCCCGCATACCCCCCTATACGATATCTCTATTTGAGGGAAGCATACTCTTGCCCTTGTCCAGGGAGCGGACGATCGCCCGGACCTCGAAGGTTTTGGCCAATTCTGCGGCAGTCGGTGCACCGAGATGGGCCGTTGGACCGATGACGGCTATATCTGTGTTATAGGTCTCACAGGTGTCTCTAATCCACTGATACGAAGATGTTGCTCGCTTTTTTCGAGTTCGTAGTAACGCTTATGATGATGTTCTTGAGGTCGTGGATGGCTAAGGAAGAGAGATGAGCAGGGGTGCTAAAAATTTATTCAAGCGTGAGTCATGCGATGAAAAGGGGAGCACATTTTTGGTCAGAGGGAGAGGCGAAAAACAGATTGCAGCACCTGAGTTTCGTGTACAGTCACCCACAACACTACTATCGACTTTTTGCCGGTCCAATTACAGTTGATTGAACAGGAGACGGTGCTTCCTGGTGGATATGGCAGCAGCCGAAAGATGTTATGCGTCTGGCCTAAAAAAGGGTCTGGAGTTGAGTGAGAGCAAGCGAGAACTGCTGTTCGGTTTGAAAAATAACTATGGCAATTTCTGCTTAACATCTTTCAATAGCCTTATCTGTGACGCCACTCGTGGGGAGCCTATCCGATAGTCTTCGGTAAACGGTCGGCTACTAACACTCTAGGCAGGATCTTGGTTTAATCATGTAACATTGATGAGTTAGATGAGGCTAGATCAGAGCCTCACTTGATCATGTTAAGCGAGTCATGTGCACTTTCCAGGCGTATAAATATATTCTTTATTTAAATTGTGATAAGCAGCTCTCGGTGGCCAAGTTGGTTTAAGGCGCAAGACTGTAATTTAATCAGAAATCTTGATATCGGGCGTTCGAATCGCCCCCGGGAGAATTTTTGATATCTATCCCATTTTTGTTTCAGTTGTTTTTCCTCTTTGAATGGTCCCTGCCCTGAATTGGGCTCTAAGTTCCTCTTCGCACTTTTCAAACGGCGGTGCTGTTCATCTACGGTATCATTGGTGATCTGTTCGTTGTGCGCTACTTTAAATGTAAACAAACATTTTTGTTTAACAATACCTTCAAGACAAAAAAAAATAACTTTTACTTGAGATGCAGAGAAGCTTGCTCCAGTTGATTCCCTTTAAACTGTCTCTCAATTATGCGAAAGAGAGTGCTTTTAGACAACACGATCGAATTCCTGCGTGGCAGAGTATATCTGGGTGCATATGACGATACGCCTCAAGATACTGATGATATAGTGTTTTTCACTGTTGAAGATATTCTGTTTTATAATAGATTCCACCTGGATTTTGGTCCCCTTCACATTGGCCACTTGTACCGGTTCGCAGTCATATTCCATGAAATATTAAACGATCCAGACAACTCGGGAAAAGCTGTTGTGTTTTATTCTTCAACGTCCACGAGGCAAAGGGCCAACTCTGCATGCATGCTTTGCTGCTATATGCTTCTAGTGCAGGGTTGGACCCCGCACCAAGTGTTACAGCCTCTTGCTCAAGTGGACCCACCCTTCATGCCTTTCAGAGATGCCGGCTACTCTAACGCCGACTTTGAGATAACTATTCAAGATGTGGTTTATGGTGTTTGGAGAGCAAAAGAAAGGGGTCTGGTCAACTTGAATACGTTCGATTTGGAAACGTATGAACGATACGAAAGGGTGAAAAATGGTGACTTCAACGTTTTAACGCCTGATTTTATCGCCTTAGCTTCTCCAGAAGAAGATGCTCATCATAGGACAACAGCATCAAAATCGCATTTGAATGGACCTTTCCGCTCTGTGTTGAAGTTCTTTTCAGAAAATAACGTCCAATTGGTTGTCAGATTAAATTCACATCTATACAACAAAAAACATTTTGAAGACCTTGGCATGAAGCATGTGGATCTCATATTCGAGGACGGATCTTGTCCGGATATGTCGATAGTGCATGGTTTTGTTGGTGCAGCAGAAACAATTATCAACGAAGGGGGGAAGATTGCTGTACATTGTAAAGCAGGGCTTGGTAGGACTGGTTGTCTCATAGGAGCTCACCTGATTTATACTCATGGCTTTACCGCGAACGAGTGCATAGGGTTCCTGAGGTTCATTAGACCTGGTATGGTTGTTGGTCCGCAACAACATTGGCTTTATTTAAATCAAAACACTTTTCGGGAGTGGAAGTACACCATGAGACTGAGCTTGGAACCAAGCGAGGTGATCGGAGATCTCTTTCCTCTCGTAACGCTGGAAGAATACAGACGCCAAAAAAGGAGCAAGAGGTCGCTAAAGAAACTTGTTGAGCAAAATAATAGTGATTACACGGTAGATGATCACACAATAACGCCACCGGGCTCCGCCCACAAGAAAGCCTTTCAATCTATCACTGGGGTACCGCAAAATTCTCCGGGCCAGCCCAGAAAAGGACACAATGGAAGCAACAGAATAGAAAATATAAGTGGATCCAAAGAGAAGCCGGCAGACAATAACAGCGATGACGAATCGATGCAAATTGATAGCAGTCAAGGAAGTGCGACTAAGCGTAATGGCCAACCTTCAAACGAAGATAGCGCAGTTTTGAGACAGCTCCTACCAAAAAACAAACGTGCTGTTTCTAGTGGGACAGGGAGAAGATCTGCAAGCGGAGCAGGCATTAGAAAGGTATCAGGCACTGTCAAGAGATGATAATTAAATAACGAGTTTCATAGAAATTAAGAGACTACTGGAAATAACTTATAGGTTCCTCCACGCAGCGAGTTCTATACTTGCCACTAAGTTATAAGGCATGCTTGACATATCATATGGGTAATTCGTGGCTCCAGTTTTTATATGTTCGTCAAATTTGCACAAAATCAAACTGGTCATACGTAGCAGGGTATCAGAACTTTACCACTCTTTTGATGTACCACACTGTTATAGCTTTTTGCTAATTTTCCTCCGCTCTCGCTTGGTTGGCTCCAAGCTATATCCAGTTTTTCGAGTTCGGTACCTGGAACTGCGTGTTTTCTTGCAGCTTCCAGAAGTCTCGTACCAATGCCGCGTCCTCTTTGTTCCTTACAGACCCAAATCCGGGAAATTCCAAGTTTAAAAGAAGGCTTCACATTTGATACAATGCCTGCGGTATCGTATATCATCCATCTTCCGCGCTCGTCTCGTGGATTCAAATATTCCAAAGTTATAACCCCGACTGCCCTTTTGTTGCTCACATACACAAACGCTGCCCCAGTGGGCGTATTTTGCCCTTCATATTCATTAATACCATCCCGCTCATAAAGATGACTCCAGAAGTGATTTTCATTCTGTGGAGCCCTAAGCTCGTCGTTTACTATCTTCATAATGTCCAAAGTGGCCATAACCTCATTCTTCCTAGATGCAGAGATATGCACAATATAATCATGGTTCAAAGTTGGGCTAAGGCTGGAGCGAAGCCACATACCACGTTTTTTGGCCAGCCGTGGGTCCGTGAGAGGTACTTCATTACTCTCCCTGCTTAAGTGGTACCTTTCGACAATGTCGCCCCACTTCAATGACCACTTTCGTCCATTCAGATGCAGGGTGTGATACTTCTCATGCAAATTGTTATCGCTTGGAATACAGGGCGAAAACGACATGCCACATGCATGGCACTTGCGAGGCGCGGAATTGCTTCCATCTAATCTGAGGACCGATTGTGTCAGCTTTTTGCCAGAATTACTTTGGGCGTTTTTGGCGGGCCGGGCCATGCAGCTAATGAAGAAGTTTCCGGTGAAGTCAGAAAGTGTTATTATAGTCACTCACTATGTTCGCCTTCTGCAATCTCTTTCTAACCCCAGGTATATTGTTTAGAGTGTTACGCGTAGGGTTTTCGAAATCATGTAACATGGCGAAAGTCAAATGTTTTTTTGATGCTCCAACTTCAGATAAAGCAACAGGGAGGTCCCGCATAAACCGCACTTGTGTAATTTCATTACGGCGAGCGCTCGGGTCAGGCGGCTGTAGCAGATGTCTTGGGTTGTTCAAGAACTTTCCCTGCGGCACCTATTTCGAGAGGAGCGTTACGTTCAAGCGTTTGATAATCCCTCACAAGAACCTGACCTGGCGTAAAATAATTCAAACGAGAGCAGCAAATGTAAACGAAGAGAGAGTCCTTTTCACCTCTTCCTGCGTGAAAACAAAATGATCCTTCTATTGAATAAGCGCTAAGAACCTTTCATCCTTACATTGCCGATAAGTCGGGTTCCACAACTTTCTTATTACTCAGATTTCAATACCTATACCAAAAATCTTTCCCAGTTCAAGAGCATGCCTTCTTTATTGGCTGATACCTCTGAGAGACTCTCTAGTAAGGGAAAGCGACTATAGCGGTGCTGGTTTTCAATGTTAATGGAAGAAACAAATCGCTTTTAAAGCTAAACATTTGAATCAGTTCAGATTCTGGTTTTAATTTGCTCTTCATAAAAAAGCCTTTTGATTGAGATTCCAACCAAGGGCGTGTGGCGTAGTTGGTAGCGCGCTCCCTTAGCATGGGAGAGGTCATCGGTTCGACTCCGGTCTCGTCCATTCCTTTTAATTTTTTTGATTAAAACAAACGGGAGTGTTTATGTGTATTATTTTTCTATCCCTATCTACAGGATTTGATATTGTCATATGTAAGGTTATAGCTTCGAAGTTTTGGCGCTTGCAATCACCTTAGCGACCTTTGAGCACAGCTCCGCGGCGCTGCCGTACGATGACTGATATCCAGCGCCACCAATGCCGTAGTTATGAACCACCCTCAAGGTTCTTGAAGTTCCGTCAATAGGGTATTCAGAAAGCTCAATTCTGACGCCTCCTTCACGGCCAGGCCTCAAAGCAACATATGAATTGTAGACTGTTGTAGACTTTAACTCAGGGACGTGGTTCCTGCAAACCGCAAGAATACTCTTACTTAAATCTTCCTCCACGGTCGAGGACCAATCACCTTTGTTGAAAATACCGCCGACAATGCACCCACCTTCTGCCCGGGGGAAAATGTTCAGGAACTGGTTAGGTTTTCCCTTGAGCTCCTTAGGTAGAGTTTCTACCATAACCTGATAGGGCAAATCTTCATATATTTGTAAAATTTGCCCTTTGATGGGGACAACCTTGTTCACCTCACTGGGGTCAACTTTGCGCAGCAGCTTGCCTGCGTTAACACCTGTAGCATTAACAACCAAATCTGGAACGTGACCCACAACTTTTACAATGTCTGTAATAGTATCGAGCCTTGGAACTCTTTTGACTTTTCCGCCCAATTTCACAATCTTCGAAATGAGGTAGTTGTTGTAAACATTAGGTGTCACGGTGAAGTTTTTGAACTCAAACCCTTTGTACAGCGCCGGGTCCATGTTTCTATAGCGAAGCTCCTCATCGGAAACCACCTTAAGTTCCTCTACAAAGTTCTGTTCGACATACCAAGGGTCAGGGTGGGACTTCAAAAGAAACATCTTCAGTGGGAAAGACTTAACTCCAGACTCTGGCTCAGTCTTCGAAAGCTGGCCAAATTTGATATACGCATCCTTATCTCTAGTGATTTGGTCAGTTTCATGTTGTTGGGCAAAGCTTGCCCAATTGGCTCCAGCCCATGGCGAGGTGAAGTCGTGAGCATGATAGTCCCCGGGCCATTCGGAAGAAAGAATAGAAAGATCCTTGATCTGTCCAGGATAGGTTTGCAACAAGCAAAGAGCAGAGGTTAAACCCGATACACCGGCGCCCAGAATTACAACTTTAGACATTATAGTGAATCTGGATTAATCCTTAATTGGAGAATTAGCTTTAAACGAAATTTCCGAACAACTTCTCCACGCTTTGGCTTTTATAGTTATTGGTCGGGCCTCGGATCCCTACCTTCCTAAATTGAAATAATAAGCTGCAGCCGCCCGTTTTTCGATAGGGTGGAACATGACTCAGTCCACTGCGATAAGATCTTGAAAATCGCGAAGAACACCTTTCTAAAAAAACGGAACTTTTCAGCGACGTGGTAATACCTTGCGCGCAACGATTGAAGAGGTAAGCATGCATTCCCATCACTCGCACTCAATCGACTATGTGGCGCATGGGGTTGATAGCCTTGAAGATATCGTGGCTCGTGCTGTGAAGATGCAGTTCAAGTTATATTGCTTGACAGAACACATGCCAAGGCTCGACCCCAAATACCTATACCCCGAAGAAATTACCGGCAAGTCCGACGCTGACTTGAAGGCATTACAAGAGAAGTTCAGAGGGTTTCTTGAACATGCTTCTGAGATTAAGGGGCGGGGTTATGCAACAAAATTCATTATAGGCACAGAGGTGGAGGGATGCGATACGCGCCATATCGCTTATGCAAAAGAACTAATGAAGCAGAATAGTGGAGTTTTACAATTCTGCATCGGTTCAATGCATCACGTAAACGGAGTACCAATCGACTTCGATCAGAGAGAGTGGCTTAGAGCACTGGAATTTGCCGGCAATAATTTAAAGCGACTCGTTATTGATTATTTCGAGCAACAGTTCGTTATGATTTCTGAACTCAGGCCTTTAGTCGTTGGGCACTTTGATTTATTCCGCCTGTACTGTTCAAAGGAAGTTTTCATCGACTCCACTTCTGGCCAGAAAGTTGAACACACACATCCTGCCGCAGTCTGTGCAGCTGAGGTTTCTTTTATTGACCTATGGCCGGAAATCAAGATGCTTGCCTTGAGAAACATAAAGCTCATCGCTTCCTATGGAGGCCTCATTGAAATAAACACATCTGGCCTGCGGAAAAAACTCCGTGATCCATACCCCGGGCGAGAATTTGCAATGCTAGCCAAGTCTGTTGAAGGAACGAGATTTGTGCTTAGTGACGATGCTCACGGAGTTGCTCACGTTGGCGTATGCTACAATCAAGCGCTTTACTACATAGACAGTGTGATTCAATTGGACCGGCTCCATTTCATTGAAGATGCCGGCGGGGTTCTCAGTGTCAACTCCCTTAGCGTGGAAGACCTGAAGCGCCAACCTTTTTGGGACAGTTATAACGCTGTTTTGCAGGAAGACAGCCGCTAAGTATGGAATACAGTATGCAAATATTTATGGTAAACAATTAAGGAAAGGCAGGAGCTCCACTGAGCAATCGCATTTACGCAACCTAGTAAGAGCGGCCAAACATACAGTATTGAATGGCCTTTTTGTCGCATCTAATACACTTTTGGCCCTCCTTCAACTCTGGCTGCTCGAAAGGAATACACAAGGTTTTCGCGCCCATACTAGGTGCCTTCTCGTCAGCCTCGAATTCTTCACCATCATCTTTCTTGGCGGAAGAGTCTTTGATGTCCTCCTCACACTCAGTGACACCACACCATGGGGCTAGGATAACATTTTTCTTGTTCAGAGCAGGGACAAAGTCTTTCCATTCTTCAACGATTACTCTATGGGTGTCAAACAAATCCTTAGCTCTCAAAAACATATCTTTCTGCATTTCTTCCAAAATTTCAGGGATACGGGTCTCGAGGTCTGCAGTTTTAACTGTGTACTTGCGGTTGTCATTTCTACGAACGACCGACACCTGGTCTTGCGCCATATCCTTGGGGCCAAACTCCAGACGTAGCGGAATACCCTTCAGCTCATATTGTGAGAACTTCCAGCCAGGAGTATAGTTGTCATTGTAGTCGCCAAATGCCCTGACGTTGGAAGCCCGCAATTTTTGTTCGATTTCCCTTGCCTTTTGGTGAATGACAGCCCTTTGCTCATCAGAGGTCTTAGAGTTGATGCCGACTGGCAAAACAACACATTGGTGTTGGGAGACTCTTGGAGGAATAACGAGACCCTTGTTGTCGGAGTGAATCATTACCATAACACCGATAACACGGGTGCTTAGACCCCACGAGTTTTGATGAGCAAAAACCTTTGGATGCTCTGGTCCAAGAGGGTTTTCAACACTGATATTAAACATTTTAGAAAAGTTTTGGCCGAGATGGTGAGAGGTTGCACCTTGAATACCACGACCGGTTTGAGGAATGTAGCCCTCACAGGTGGTAGTGAAGTCACCACCGGCAAACTTCTCTTTTTCGGTCTTTTTGCCTTTAACAACAGGCACGGCCAGCAACTCTTCGTAAACGCCAGCGTAGAAGTCCAAAATTTGCATGACTTCCTCTATAGCCTCTTCCTGCCCTAGATGAGCAGTGTGGCCCTCTTGCCATAGAAACTCTCTAGTTCTCAAAAAGGGCTGAGGATGCTTGAATTCCCATCTTACGACAGAGTTCCACTGGTTTAATTTCAATGGTAAGTCTCTGTATGACTGAACCCATTTGGCATAATAAGGATACATCACAGTTTCAGAAGTTGGTCTGATAGCAATTGGCTCCTCAAGCTCGGAAGAACCAGCTCTGGTGACCCAAGCAACTTCCGGGGCAAACCCTTCAATGTGGTCTTTCTCTTTTTCTAGAACACGGGAAGAGACAAACATGGGAAAGTAGGCGTTCTGGACACCGATTGACTTGATCTTGTCATCAAACCACCTTTGAATTTGCTCCCAAATGGCATATGAGGGAGGTCTTAGGATGTAACAGCCAGAAACATCGTAGTAATCGAGCATTTCACCTTTTGTCAAGACCTGCTGGTACCATCCTGAGAAGTCCAGTTTTTTGTCGACAGTAATACCAATTAGCTTAGCGTCTTCCAAAGCAGCGGACTTTGCCTGGGATGCAGCGGCCTGGGCACCTGCTTTTTTGGCCTCAGGCTTCTTGGCGACTTCCTGAGAAAAGTCGACAACTTGAGGGGAATATTGCTGCAGGTATTCAATAAGCTGGGACTTCAGTATAAACTTCTCCTCGTTCAATTGCAGGACCTTGGAGTTGTCGATCTTGGTCAAAGCATCGTCAAGCAGAAGCTTAAACTCGGATTCTGATTGTGTCAAGTAGCCAAGGTGAAAGGCCTTTGCAGAGGGACATTTGAAGTGAGACGCAAAGAGGTCGTCACGAGCTAAACGAGGATCTTTGGTTGAGGTTTCGCTGGCAATCAATCCCGATCCAGTTGAGGTTGATTGCAATGCAACAACAACAATAGGAACTGGTGTTGCCGACTTAGGGGTCTTTGGTTTGAAAACCAGTGACTTGACTGCGACCGCATCGGCCTCAGGGCTTACACAAAGCTTTGCAAAAGATTCTTCAAGCGACATGTACTTCTGTTCGACTAGTTGATTCTTACGATACTATACCTTTCTCGAGTGAGTTCGATGAGCTTTCACTTGAAAAATTTTTTTGAAAAACAGTTTCATCATGATAAGATTTGAACCTGACTCACATTAAGACACAAGGCAGATCCATAGAATAGTGCTAACTTCGTTTTTCGCGCAACGCTCAATTAGGTTTTTAGAAATAAATAGCAGGAGGAAGAATACCTTTTGTTATACCGCATCTTTCCCGTGTCACTGTTTCTGTTATAGAGGTTTTCTAATTTCTTGTTGAGATGTCATTGTATATCAACGAGAGCACCGGTGTGGACGACATTTCCGTGACCGGAAGCCAAGACCAGCCTTTCAAAACACCAGCATATGCCCTATTTTCTGCTCGTGAAGATGATGAAGAACCTAAGCTGTTTGTGTTCAAAAAAGACGAAGAAAAGGGTGACTGCTTTGTCGAAATCTCTGCTAGTGCTTTGAAGAAAGCTCGCAAAGGGTCTGATGGTCTGAAGAAGAAACTTGCTAAACAGCTTGAACTCGAAAAGAAGAAGCAAGAGAAAGACGAGAATGAAGCCGCTAAAAAGCTTGAAGCTTTGAACATTAAGATTGAAGAAGACAAGTCTCTCCCTGAGGCCATTAAATGCAAGATTCAAAAGAGTTACGATGCTGTCGACCAAAGAGTAAAAGTCTCAGGTTGGATCCACAGATTACGGTCTAGTAAAAGCCTTGTATTTATTGTACTGAGGGATGGTACTGGGTTCCTGCAAGCAGTTCTTACTGGCGACTTGGCTCGTGCCTACCAAACTACAGCTTTAACGCTAGAATCCACTGTCACTTTATATGGTAAAGTTTGCAAGCTGCCTGAGGGCAAAAATGCCCCTGGCGGAGTTGAGTTACTGGTGGACTACTACGAGGTGGTCTCATTAGCTCCCTCCGGCGAGGATGCCTTCACTAACAAAATCGCTGAAGGTGCTGATCCCTCGTTGCTTTTGGATCAGCGTCATTTAGCTCTGAGAGGTGAAACTTTGTCTGGTGTGATGAAGGTCCGTGCAGCCCTGCTTCGTGCAGTTCGCCGCTTCTACTATGAAGAAGGACTTACTGAAGTGAACACTCCTTGCATGGTTCAAACTCAAGTCGAAGGTGGTTCTACTTTATTCAACTTGGGGTACTACGGTGAAGAAGCTTACTTGACCCAGTCGTCTCAGCTTTACTTAGAGACTTGCTTGGCCAGTTTGGGTGATGTTTACTGTATCCAAGAGTCGTTCAGGGCCGAAAAGTCGCACACCAGAAGACATCTTTCGGAGTACACACACATTGAGGCAGAGCTCTGCTTTTTGACCTTTGACGATCTGCTAGTCCACATTGAGAAATTGATCACAACAGCAGTCCGTTATGTCTTGGAGGACCCAGTTGCAGGCCCATTAGTTGAGCAGTTGAACCCTGGTTTCAAAGCCCCAACCATGCCCTTCATGAGACTGGACTACAGAGATGCTATCAAGTGGCTTAACGAGCATGGTATCAAAAATGAGGAAGGTGAGGACTTCAAGTTCGGGGACGACATTGCTGAAGCTGCCGAAAGAAAAATGACAGACACAATTGGCGTTCCTATCTTTTTGATAAGATTCCCAGTTGAGATCAAATCTTTCTACATGAAGCGCTGTGCCGATGATGCCAATGTCACCGAGTCCGTAGATGTTTTGATGCCTAACGTTGGAGAGATCACCGGTGGCTCGATGAGAATTGATGCTATGGATGAACTGATGGCAGGTTTCAAGCGTGAAGGAATTGCCACCGATCCTTACTATTGGTTTATTGACCAAAGAAAGTACGGTAGCTGCCCTCATGGTGGTTACGGTATCGGCACGGAGCGTATCCTTGCTTGGTTGTGTGACAGGTTTACCGTCAGAGACTGTTCGCTGTATCCTCGCTTCACAGGTAGATGTAAACCATAGATTTAGTCACAAGCCCAAGACATTCTTAAATAAGCAGTTAACTCTAGCATTGTTTTTTACCACTACCCACACCTCGACCGAGCTAGGTGGCTCTGGGATTCTGTCAGGTACGGAGGGCCCCTGATGAAAACATTTAGGCTTATCGTAACGCGGGCGGTTTTCTGCAAGGCGCATGGCGCTGAATTCCGTACACAAATAACTGTCAAGCTCTAAGCCTATGGAAGTTATGTAATCCATTGATATGGTGTACTACTGTGTAACGGTGGGGAAAATGGAGCAGCAGATCTCATTTCAGCTGTTGAGAGAGAAATTTACAGAAGCTTGAGAACAGATGGCGGTAGCCAACGCCCTAAGTAATACCCAATCCAGCTTCCTTTACCGAAAAACCTTTGGCTCCCGCTAAAAGCTTCCCGAAGTCGCAGCCACCAACTTGAACTTGAAATAATGAGCCGATATAGAGGGGTCAAAAGGGAGCTATTCATATTTGAGCCATTCAATGAAAGATACTTGAAGTTGCTTGGGCTTCCTGCTATCTTAAGAATTCCCAAATGGCACAAATAAGTGCTTACACGCGGGTACTCGTTTTTGATGGCATAGTAAAAGGAGCGCATTAGACCCGACACAAAATACTCTGCGGAATGGTGAGGAATACCAAAATGCTGGGGCAGAGACGGGGTGAACATTAAAATTTGCAGCTTGCAGTTCAAGTGAGGCAGGAGCTTGAGCAGAGCCCTCATATGAGTGAAAACATTCTGCTCAAGTTCTGTCTGTACTACCGTGGATGATAACGTAGTAATGGCTCCGGAGGGGTAGTAAGCAGAGTTCGGTACTATGAGAATGGACGAAAGTGTAGAGTTCTCCTCTTGTAAGTACTTGACAACATTGTGCAGATCCTCGTGCTTGATGTGGAAAAGTCCGTCGTCGTCATTTTGCACTGCCCCATGCTCTGAGCACACGAACAATACAAACCCACGCCTGTAAAGATCCATAACGATCTGGCGAGTAATTGGGTCGCGCGTTTGGCCAAACAGCAGCACACATCTTTTGTCACCCTGCTTCAGGTGTGCTGGCGCTTCCGGAATGATTTTACATCCGAGCTTAAACAGCAGGAATCCTGCAGCGCCAAGCCCGGCCACGGAGGCTGCCTGGTACAAACCTCGCGTCCAAGCACTATATCCTGGGCCAAGCAGAGGAGCATTTGGCTCTACAACGTCTCTCGCGCTCCCCGCGGACTTGGTTCCCATTTCTTTGACATTTGCGATGACCCGTTGGTTCATGCTTTCTATCTTCTTGAACCACTCGAATCCTGTATCGAAGATCTTGTCCACGACTTGACTAGACATTCTGGACGCTTGTTCGCTCACTTCACCCTGTTGGCCAGTTACAATCTAGCACGCTTACTTATTTCAAATTTCGTGATGGAAGGGGAAGGATGGCTAAACAGTAAGACGTAAATGTGGCAAGAGAAACAAAACAAGTCAGAAGAACATTCAAATTCTTCCTTAAGGTTCCTGTGATGCTCTATCCTCTCTCGCTATCGACTTGTGTAAGCCCGGGACTGCTCTTTTCACATCCCAGAGAACGAGGTGCAAGCACCATCAACAACCTCTCTTCTTAGTTATGTTATGACCACGTCTGTTGTGGTGCATGCGATAACAGTTTTCTCTGGCTTGATAACCTGCCTCAAGTAACGGTTGCCCCGAGGCCCTTCTAGCCACCTAATGGCACGCTATGCTTGGCGGCTACTACATTTCCCCCGTTAACAACGACGATGGTGAACGCGGCTGTTAGCTATATAACAACTGATGTCACACGTAGAAGAAGTCTTTCCAAAGAAAACTCCAGCCAATTGTTTGAAGGCTAGCGTTTCGTTCTCTACATTTAAATGGTTTGTTTTGAGGAGGCTATATGGTCAGCCGGCGGAGGTCGAAATAGTGATATCAAATACCGTTAGATGCCTTTAACTTCTCTAGGGGCTCTAAAGTGGTTGATACCATAGGAACTACGGCAGTCCTTCAGGCTTATTCTGCTTGGAAGCTTACCAGGCCAGGATCGATGCTTCGGCTTGGCATTTGCAAATTTTTCGTGGAAACTGACACTTCTCCAGGGTTTGAGTAATCGCGCTAGTCATAATTAGGTGAGTTTTCCCCTGACTTTAACGTCTAATATATTAACCCTCAGGTGTCGAAACGAATTAAACGGACGCGAAAGTTGACTAGGCAAGCAAAATGGGTATCAACAATCCAATTCCTAGATCGCTGAAGTCGGAGAGCAAGTATGATTTTATTTCGGTATGCAGGAAAACACGCCAACAAAGATGCTAACGGAAATGGGTTTGCAGGAAAGCTGCGAAAGTTCTGGCAAGCTTTGTAAAGCCGAACCAAGTGTTCGGAGCTGACACAGTGATCCCGCCAAATGTGCTAAAGCGTGCCAAGGGGCTTGCAATTATCACAGTGTTGAAGGCCGGCTTCTTGTTCAGTGGACGTGCGGGTTCGGGTGTAATTGTCGCGCGGCTGCGCGACGGATCATGGTCCGCGCCATCGGCAATTGCGCTTGCAGGAGCCGGCGCCGGCGGCCTGATAGGTGTGGAGTTGACGGACTTTGTCTTTATTTTGAACACTGACGATGCGGTGAAGTCGTTTTCCGAATTCGGCACAATTACGCTCGGCGGAAACGTCTCAGTGGCGGCAGGGCCTCTGGGCAGGAACGCAGAGGCAGCCGCATCTGCGTCGCTGGGCGGTGTAGCCGCAGTCTTCTCTTACTCGAAAACTAAGGGTATTTTTGCTGGTGTATCCGTCGAGGGATCTGTGATCATTGAGAGAAGGGAAGCCAATCGCAAGATATACGGGGAGAAATGTAAGAGCAAAATGATTCTAACTGGCCGCGTAAGGCCCCCACCTGCCGCAGACCCGCTTTTCAGAGTGCTTGAATCTCGTGCTTTCAACCCAAGCGACAGAGTGAGGGGTGACGACGTCGATGATTTCTATGATGATATCCCATCCTCTTTCGACTCCTCCGATATGGACTCCCAAAGACCTAACACCAAATCTTCGCGAAGAAGAGGAGAATCTATCAGGTCCTCAAGGTCCTACCAGGGCAGCTTTGACGATGACTTTGCCGAGGATGATCCTAACGATGTGAGCGGTTACTACTCTAACGCCCGAAACCGCAGGACTTCCACTCGCTGGGAAGACGACGTGTACGATAGAGATGTTGGCGATGCGACAACAAGAAT
This sequence comes from Lachancea thermotolerans CBS 6340, assembly GCF_000142805.1. Lineage (NCBI taxonomy): Eukaryota > Fungi > Ascomycota > Saccharomycetes > Saccharomycetales > Saccharomycetaceae > Lachancea > Lachancea thermotolerans. The sequence goes on along the minus strand of NC_013084.1, from coordinate 1,110,399 downwards.
GCAAAATTCAAAAATTTCCGACGCGCCTTCAAGGCCTAGGACTGAGAAGCCAGACTTTGGGTTATCGCCCTCGGCGCACTCAAGAACTGCATCTTCGGGTGCGCCTAAGGCTGTTGCCTTGTATACTTTTAAGGGTGAGCAAAGCGGTGACTTGCCATTTCGGAAAGGCGACGTTATCACTATCTTAAAAAAGTCAGAGTCCCAGGATGACTGGTGGACTGGCCGTAATAATGGCCAGGAAGGAATCTTTCCAGCAAACTACGTCGAGTTGGTTTGAACGCGAGCTTAGGCCACGCTCAAAAAAACCACCATTGACCGCGGTTTGGCGTACACAAGGTTGTTTAGATGCCTAGACAAGATACTATAATGCAGATTAGTACAAACCGTCATGGTTAATGACAACTTGGTGTAGATTCACAAGGGGTTATTTGCCACGAACTTTTATGTTCAAACGAGGAGCCTGCAACAAAATTGTGTAAGTATTTCAGCTCTTTTTATCGATTACACGTCTAGAAAATGACTAGCTACAGTTTCCAGTTTTTCAGCACTGAAAGCCCAAAAATTTGATGGCCTCGTGGACCTGTTTTTCTAAAACTTTGTGATGCAGTTTCTTAGTTGGCATTAATAGCAGAAATTTGGTCAAGCTCTCTAAGTCGGATCGCCAGTAAACATCAAAAATGTATTCTGAAATACAAGCAAGATTAACTTCGCGGGAAGCATCAGGGTACTTGAAAAAGTCAATATAGTCTTTAACTTCCCTTTTCAAAACATCGATTAGTTGAGCTTTTGCAACAGGGTCCGACCTCTTAGTTGTGATATTTGTCGACAAATTGTAGGGCATTTGGTGGTGGGCATCACATTCGCTGTTAATAATGACATGGTCTGTAGCAGACGAGCCCATGGAGCAAATAATTTCTCTTGGAAGACCTGGCATATCTTGTTTAATTGGCTTTTTGCAATTATTGCTCGCTGGCCTCCATGATACTTTGACGACGCTATCTCCTATGAGCTTCCCGTTTAGCACTTCAAAAAGTCTGTTGGAATCCGAGCGGGATTTGCACAAGACAGAACCTGCAAACGTGAGGCCTTCTTCGTCGTAGCGATCTATGGTAATCCTTTGAAACTTGATTTTCTCTGTGCGACACAAATGGCTCAAAAACTTCTCATTACAAACAGCACTCATGTCACTGAGATAGAGCATTTGCCTGTAACCATTGGAAAGAAGTGAGTTAATTTGCTTATTGGATTTATTATTTCCAACACATCCTGTAAACTCAATTCCGTTGTTATTTGTACTCGTGCTCTTTCTTTCTCCATTATATTTAACGGCTCGTGTAACTTCTACTCTTTTTCCCATGAATATAGCTCCATTCAATTCCTCAAGAGCACGAATGGTATCTCTGCTTCTCTTGTAAGTTATAAATCCCCATGAGGTGGTGTAAACATCGGCCTTAGATGTATAAACGGACTTTATAGGGCCCACTTTGCTGAAATAGTTCAAAAGATCCTCGTTGCAAACTCCAATGGGCAGATTTTTGACATGCACTGAAGTTGAAGGGGTTGGTCCGGGGCTATCTCCTAAAGAATTGGAATCGGTGCAAGCCTCGCTCTCCAAACTCTCTTTGATAACAGTTAGCCCTTCTAATTTTGACCTTCTCTTCTCAAACTGTGGTGACTTACGGATGTCCTTATCAAAATGCAATCCGCAGGCAATTTTGTTACCGAAGTACTCCCTTGAGTTGAAATCATCAATCGCTTTTTTTGCAGAAATGTCACTTTCAAAGTAAACAAACCCAATATTCTTGCGCCTATCCAATTTGCATGATAGAACCCTTCCATATTTTCTAAACGATTCATAAAAAACCCTCGTTGTCAAGGCTGGGTTTTCAAGAGGCAGGTTAGTAAAAAAGACATTTGTACCGATGTTTTTCCTAAAGTAAGAATTTCTCATTGAAGGCATTATCCGCACCTCTTTACCAAAGAGTTTGACGTAACTAAACTTTTCTATGGCTTCATCCGCTTCCTGAGCTGAAGTAAAGTTCAAATAACCATAACCTAGAGACTTTTTTGTCTCGGAGTCAATGCATATTTTAACTGAAGCCAGGGTCTTAAATCCTGAGAAAGCGTGCAGGAGCATTTTCTCAGTAACCCCCTTATCAAGGTCGCCTATAAACAGGGACGAAATACTTGGGCCGGCTGTGAGATGGTCTTTGGCACCTTGCTTGACAACAATTGCAGAATCCGCACTTCCTGAACGGTACGATGAGATTTCAGGTTGAAGAAAATTCTCTGTGCTCAGCTCTGTTCTATTTCGCGGCTCCTCATTTGTGCTGCGAGCAGTTGTCCCAACCTTTCCGACCGTTTTTTTATTTCGTCCATCTAAGTAGCTCACATTGGGTGAAATGCTACTCAAGATGCTGCCGCCATCTCGCTTGAAACCTTTTGCACCTGCTCTCCGCATGGGAATCAGGAAAGGATATCTTTTGGTGCCGGGCTATCACTTGCCAGCAAACCTTACTTATAGATATACGGAAGAAGATATCACACTTAGTCTCAGGTTCGGCGTGACAGTTGCACGTAAGCGATCGAATGTACTCGGTACAAAAGTATCAAAAGCCACTTCTAATCTATCTTATCCTCTAGATATTCTGCCAGTGACACTATTATAAAAAGTGACACAAAACCATAATTTTTACGTCTAATGTTCGTTAATCATGATCATTTCAATGACTCGCGTCGCGGGGTTCGAACCGCTCAGCAGATTGCACAGTTTTGCCAATTCACGAATATATTTTCAGAAGGTTTCTGGAACTCACGCGATTTTCTCGTAGGTCTCAATATGGATTATTTTACACTGACAGGATGTCTCTTCCAAAAATTCCTCTCTTTAACCAGTCCATGAAGAGCAGAACTCTTGTTCTCAAAGAAACTGTTTGAGCAAAGTAAATACCTCTCCAGAGGTACATTGCAACTAAACCTCCAACAAAAGAATATCCCGGAATATCAAAGACAGCAGAGTTACCGATGTAAGCTAGTGAGCCCAAATGAACATATTTGAAGGCTTTGTAAACAGACTCGTCGGAAATAAGCTGTGGGCTTTCATTAACTTTGGCCGTTTCTGAGCTACGCGCAACCTTGGTCAGCTTTTTGCCAAGATATTTACCTTGCTGGTGTGCTCTTTGAGCTGTAGCAGGCATCGAGGTGGCTTTGCTTTCAACCTCTTTCAGAAGCTGAGTTATTTGGTCAAAGTCCAACGCTCCGGTTTTCTTAGTGTCATACTTTAGTAGGATGTCCTCAACGTTGTAAAGGTGTTCTCTAGTTTGAGGATGTCTTCTCACCAACTCTCTCGCCAAATCGTGAATTTCATCATATGAGATGGACAAATGTCTAATATCATCATCAGTAATAATCTCAGTACTTCTCGTTGGATGCAGGTGTTTGTTGATGATGAATTGTCTTACAAACTGAACAGCATGTTCTGCAAGGTCAGTCCTTACAGTAGCGCAATCGCCAATCGCGTAAACCTCACCCATTTTAGTTCCGATGACACGCAGATGAGAATCAGTTTCTATAGCTCTCCTGTTCCTTTGAAATGCAGCTAAGTCTTGGACAACTTGCTTCGCTAAAGGATTTTGGGCAACTCCTGTGGACCAAAGACATAACCCAAAAGGAAGTTCCTTTAGTTCGTTCTCACCCGTCACAGCATTCTTTTGCGTAAACACAACTCTATCGGGCAGAATCTTGTGAACTCTGGAGTTTGTAAGTACATCAATATCGTCCTTCTTAAATCTCTGCATGGCATATTCAGAAATGGTCTCGTCGTAAGTGTTTAGAATATTGGAACGTGACTGAATAATGTGCACAGAGACCTCTTGTCTTAGTATTCTTGGATAAGTTTTTGGCAAATCTTCGTTCAACAAATCGAACACTTCAGCAGCAAATTCAACTCCAGTGGGACCACCGCCGCAAACTACGAAACTTAAGAGTTTCTTTCTCTCCTCGTCAGATGTCGTTGGCAAGCACGCAACTTCAAGATTATCTTTAATTTTCCTTCTCAGAATGATTGCGTCTTCAGCAGTTTTGAGCCTGGAGCAGTTCTCTAGGCCTTCGACACCATGGGTGTTAGATGTTGAGCCGACAGCAACCACAAGCTTATCATAAGGCAAATAAAAACTTCTCTTCTCACCACTTTGTGGATTAACTTGAGAAACTTTCACCAGATTCTTTTCAAATTCGACTTTTTCAGCCTTTGCTTCAAGATAATGACCACTAACGTCATTAACTAGCTTCCTGATAGAAGCCATCAAGGACTTCACTTCCAACGTACCAGTGGCAGCAGATGGGAGTAAAGGAGTAAACAGAAAATAATTTTGGGGTGAGACGACAGTCACGTCATACTCCCCTGGTGATAAAGACTTCAAAACACCGACAGATGCCCACCCTGAACCCAAAATTACAAGTTTGGGCCTGTAAGAGAGTTTCTCTTTAGCCTCAGAGTCATATGCATCCAAATTGTCTCTCAAAATAGGAAGGTTTTCTGGGCCGCCGAGCTCGGGTGTCAAAGCCATCTTGGGTACGTCGATGAACTCAGGGACTTCACAATCTTTGTACGTTGACGCATCATACAAGAAAAATCCAAGCAAAGACACGCCCACTGTTGACACCAAGATACCAGTAGAAAATACGGACCACTTAAGCAGCTTCCCTAGTCTTCCATCAAAAAGGCTGTCCTTAGGTGTATGCTTTTTGGCCTCTTCTTGCAGCAATTTGCTGCTATGAAATAACCGCGTGCAGTGAAAAGAAGGTTGATTGGTTTTCGCATTGGCAATTGCAGGGCGGTTCGTGTACTTCAGCAGTACCGAGCGTTGTAGTCTTGTCGACCTACCTATGCAACTCAGCATTTCTCCTTTACCGGTCAGTGGCCTTGATTGAAAGGTACTAGAGCAAAAAACAGATTTTTTACAATATCGGCTCGATGACGAAAAATAAACATGCACGTGAATGGGGTCTGAAGCGGTTCGACGTGGGGAAATCCTCATGTGACTCTTTAAATAGCGCAAGCTTTCCGTCAACGCTTTGGTGCGCTGGAATATCGTATTGAGTTAATACGTATGCGCCGCTGAACTTCAGCCTGCGGAGTGCGTCTACGCTCATGACTCTTTCCGATAAAAAGTTTGCTATAAACCGTGAGCGCGTCTCTTTAGACTTTCGAGATCTGTGGACCTATTTTCCATCAAATTTGAGCAGGCCTTATTCCTTTGGCTCAGTGGCACCTTCCCATGTATTCATCCGAGCTCAGGACCGGCAGCAAGTAATACCCAGGTGAAAAATTGATACTATGACCTCCATGCGCGTCAGCCCTCCTTGCTTCATACTAGCAATTGGTCAAGTTATTGGCTGATCATCTGTCGAACTACCGCCAAACTTGAGTCGGAGAAACACTCGGTTTTTTGAAGACCTTTCCAAGACTATCTATGCTTGCTCTCTTGTAGTGCTTAAGCTTTTAGATAACTTCAACGAAAGTGCCTTTGATGAAGATTGAGGTGACCTGAACTTATATTGACTAAATGAACGCGCCACAGATTGAATTATTCGCCTCGCGTTTAGTTAAGTGTTGCCTTATGTCCAAAGAAACTGATTTCATGCATGATGAATACCATATATCAATTGGTGGATAGCCATCAGGCCATGGGCTGAACGATGGTAGTTACTCATTCTTTGCAACACGTCCACTCGCATTCTCAATCACGTGACATATGGTGAAATATGGGCGGTTGGTATGCTCATTTGATCGTAGGCTGGGGGATTTTCCGAATCATGGGACGTAACAAAAATCATACGAATAGCTTGGGATTGAAGGCTACTTTCACTGACTACGAAGCTCATTGACTTCTATTTTTAGCTAATGACCAAGTTTCTGTTGCCTCCAGAAGTAGAGGAGTATAGGGCTGTCTTCGAACAGACACAGGTAGAGTCGATTCGCCTGGAAGCTAAGAAAGGTCACACAGGACCCTATGACAGTAAGTTTGGCGGAGAGCCCTACTTTCCATTGGGTTTTCAATATCCATTGGATGAAGACGGAAGGCCAATGAAGTTGCTTGCTCAAATCAATTTTGAAGATATGCCTACTTTGGAGAATTATCCGCAGTATGGTATTCTCCAGTTTTACCTTACTACCAATAATGAGACATATGGGCTCGACTATGAGCCGCCACACCAACAAAGATATTTTCGTATACTTTACTTCGAAGAAGTTTTGGGAGATGAGGAGAAGATAGTATCAGACTTTTCCTTTCTTCCCGAAAAAAAACCGAATGATGAAGACTTTCCCATCGAATCTGAAGCAAAGGTCACGTTTGTGAAGCAGACTGAAATCATTTCACCATTTGATTACCGTTTTGACAAGACTGTTACCGTTCCTTCAACAGTTTGGAATGTGGATGTCCAATGCAAATATGAGGAGATGCAAGATGCATTTCACCACAAAATCGGCGGCTATGGTGCCTTTGTCCAACAAGACCCGAGAGAAGAAAGTCGCATAGACTACTCACATTATACGCACCTGCTATTTCAAATCGCTTCAGAAGATGAGATCGATTGTTGTTGGGGTGATGGGGGAGTAGCGAATTTTTTCATTACGAGGGAAGATCTAAAGAACAAATGTTTTGACCACGTCCTATACAATTGGGATTGCAGTTGAAATAAAAGCTGTGAACTGCTTCTGTGACAACTTCCGAATAATGAGCCACCTTACCGGTTGACGGATACCAAATCACTGTAACTTTGATTCAAGTTTTGTAGCATACATGCCTCAAATGCCTTAGTATGACTTTTGCTTTTGTAATGAATGTGTCTTGCCTAGCCAAGCAAGCCGATTCCACGAACAGCCAGTATCCCAGCTGCTAGCTTAAGTTCCCCTCAGTATTCAAAGGCTATCCAATGGCGCTTACCTCTAAATAATAACTGCGCATTTTACAAGAAAAGGAGAATTCACACTTACCTGCAGGGCGCCAACCGGCCATTAACTGATAGCCACAACTCGGGCTAACGCTTAAGCGCTTTAAAGGTACATTAAATTTGGGGTTCTGCGGGGGTATCATGGAGGAAAACTTGGTACTTTTGTTCCGACGCATTTAAGTTACAGTTAAACGGACAGATCCTTAGCATGAAGTAGCGCCGTTCTCCCACTTTCCTGATGAGCATAGAGTTCCCTCCCGCGGAAGCGGTTTAAGCTTTTGGAATTTTATGAGTTATGTATCTGAAAAGGTCTTTATTTAATAACTGCAACTGGTAATCGGGATAGTACACTTTGTTGCATATAATATTGAACCTGGTCACAATCGAGAATTAGGTTGTCACTCACCGTGTCTGGCTGCATTTAACACACCAAATTTTTGAGTTATCTCATTTGTCTTTCTTACGCAATAGCCCTTTGAGATTCATGAGTGACCCGTTTCTGCTAATCGAAGAGGGAGAGCTTTCGCCTCCATCTACTACATAATTGGATGCTCTTTCGGGTGAATTTTCAGCCTTTAGGGAAGTACTTGACTGTTCCCTTTTGTGGCCTAGCGGCGTCATACTGAAACCAAAGTGCTTTGACGCGGTAGTATTCTTGCCTCCACCCAATCCGCCATTTGTTGATATGTTTGACCCACCAGTATTACTTCTGGAAAGCTGAAATTTTGGAAGGGAAGAGGAAGAGCTGTTATTGCTTCTTGACAACGCAGCATGTGAGAGTTGGTTGCCACTGGGTGTTCTGTGCATTCCAGAAGACTTCTGATGTGCCATTTTTGGCCTTTCCAGCTCATATGTAGGTTCCTCGCCATCTTCGTTGGGATATGCTGGGGGGAGGTCAATAGGTAGAGAGTCGCCTTTCATAGCGTTCTCGTAAGAGGGAACTCTACTTAAAGTATTGAGCTTCCAGTCGGACTTGGATGAGGGAGGTATTGGGCCAAACGAATTGTTCCGCGAAAGGTAGTCTATACCTGGCGACAACATTGGGGTCGGCGATCTGAGGCCAGTGTTCATATTCATCATGCTTTGAACATGACGGGGCACAGGCATTGCAAAGTAGTCAACTGGGGGGTTAGACCTGGAACCATTTTCAGGCTGGCCATTCCCCTCAGGGCTTATGGGCTGCCCATTTCCATGACTTTCAAAAAGATTTTCGTTTCCTGACAAACTCTGTTGTACGTGAAGCTTTTGAAGCCCTTCCTGAAGCTCCTTGACCTGCTGTGGACTACTCAAGGTCGAACTTTCATTGGGACCAACTGGAGACTGTCTGCCCGAAGTTGTTGGAGTATTTTCCACAGAAATGCCGCTCCAGAGCCTATCATAAATGTGGCTTTCATAGTTTGGAGGAGCCATCAAAGCCGCTGTAACGTTCGTCGTGTTATTTTGACCTGTATCACTACTGAGGGCAGCAAGGTCGAGCTCAGAGGCTGAATTTGCGAATATCATGTCATCGTCATCTCCTTCAACATCTGTACTGTTAGCTGATATATTTGCACTGCTGTCGAGTGAGTCGGTGCACCTTACACCCAAAGCTACAAAAGGGGAGATGAATAACTGGATAGGGAGGGAGGCACGTAATTCAGAAACATGGCCATCTGGGTTGATCAGAGAGATGACAAATTTTAACTTATGGCGCACCTTAATGTTGCTTAAGATGCTACAGTCTTGCGTACACTTCGACAGACTCGGCGGAACATTGAATACTGCATCAACCTCCCACTTGTCTTGGAATTGGGAGTCTTCTTGCAGTGAGTTGCTTGCAGCCGAATGATTAAGAGGGTCAGAAAGTTTAACCCTGTTAACAACCCTCTCTTGAGTATTTCCAGCACCGTATGGAGCACAGTAAGAAGAATACTCCACTAAAGTCACTTTGATAGGGCCAAGCTTCAGACCTTTCAAGAGTGGCACCATCAAGATGTGGATCATAGTAGAAGATCCAATAGCAATTGCTTTGGCTGGAACTGAAATAGAATAGTCCACCTTGTTGGGCCATGTGTTATCCACAGACATAGTTTCGCTTAGTTCAACAGCGTCAGGAGTCAGTGTGCGGATAATCCTCATATGCTTTTTACATATCAGGTCCGTAGCAAATTTGCTTCTTTCGATAGTCGCTTGAATTTTGTAGATCACGGACGCATTTGGAAGGCCCTCCACGCTTTCTGTCAACGTCCCTGGAAGAATCGCACTAAACGGAAATTCATAATTGCCCTTCACCAAAAGGTGACTATTTCCACTCGAACCAGATCCCAGGGACTTTAGGGAGGTTGTCGATTTGGCTTTATTGTGCAAGTTGTACAAAGTACTGAAAGAGTTTGTCTTGCTTAATATTGACCGCTGGGAACCGTAGTTGTCGTAAAGATTGTGGAAGTAGTCTTGAATGTTGATGTTATCCCACACATGCTCGAAGAATCGTTTGTCGTATTTAAAACTTCTTTCAGTAGGTCCTTTAGGACCACGGTACGTTGTGGTAAGGTTAAGGCGCAGCATACCATACATTCGCAGGGTGAGCTTCTTGATTTGCATCGGTTCAGAAACAGAGAGGACAACGGTTCCCGAGAGTAAAACAGAAGATGCTTCGTGAGGAGCCCCTTTTACGACGATAACGTCATGCTCTGCAGACTTTATTCTTATTTCGAACAGAGCAGGAGGCTTGCTGCCCTTGCTGGACGAAAAGCCCATCATCTTTAGACTGTGTTAAGTTGATTTGGGATTTGAACCAAGCGTGAATTAGGAGTAAACCTTTCTTTGAAGTAAATCTTTAGCAGATGGATAGCGTCCACTCAGGGATTTGCCTGGGACGGATGAAATAGTTTCAGCTATTTCGGTCTCTGTCCTAAATCCGCTGCCAAGAGCTCCTTTGCTGTTAACGCAAGCTCCCGCAACTTAGTCTGTATATACGTAGTTGCTCATCGCTGCTGCTCTTACAGATCTGATATAATATCAGGGTAACAAAAAACAACTTTCAGATAGGCTGTATAAGGAATAGGAGTTCTATACGTTTATCCCTTCCAAGGACGGGGATATAGCTTTATGAATTCTTCTCAACGGTCTCTTAATTTAGGAGAGCGATTGAGATTTATATCTCAAACAATGGCGAAAGCGCTAATGGAGGACAAGGCTCTTTTTTTTGTTCGGCCGTTGTTTTGTAGTGTGCTTGTACCTTCTCACTCCGAGCGTTTTGAAAGTGAAGCGAAAGGAAGCGGCTACTCACTTTAACTGTAAGCTACTTAAAAAGAGCTCTACAAGGGGTTCTCGACTCTGCAACAGCCTAGCACATAAGCAGCGAAAATTGGCTCAACAGTAGGCAATCACCACCTCTTTCGGGGTCTAACACGTAGTTGTACAAGTAGCCGTCGGAAGATATGACGCGGACAGGTACCATTTTCATTACGCCCGCCTTTGTGTCACCAGTGCTAGAATCTGAAATGTTGTTTCCAAAAAGTTCGGGATACACTGTGGTATCCACATCAACTGGTTGGCCAATAGCTGCTATGGACTTTACGCTTCCGCTACCTTCAATGGGTAGCTTCAAGCTGGCAAAGTGTCTTGATGGTTCAAGCAATGAAGTCACTTTTATTGGAAAGTAAGCGCCTAGCGTTCTGGCAGCTCTTCGTGAAAACTTTTGTGAAGAATTGCGTATCATGCGCCCAACGGTCCTGCGGGAAGCGTCTACTACTGGCTCTTTGAGGTGGCCATCCATCTGTGACGAGTCAAAACTAGCTCCTGAGCTTTGACCTAACGAAGTGACTTCTTCGTTTTCTCCCTCCTCAGTGTCCTCAATAGAAAATTCATCTCCTTCTTGATCATCGAGGTCACTGTTATTATGCGCGTCAACACTTCCTGTTTCGAACGCAGATTTGCCTAATTTGAAGATATGGACGGTCTTGCTAGATGAGCTTGCAGCAAGAAACTGGTTATCATCACTGAAGCACATTGAATATATCCTGGTTGGGTATGTGCCCCTTCTGAATTGGTATACTTTTGTTCCCGTTTCAACTGAGAAAACTCTTATTATTGTTCCCTTTTCTGATGCCGTAGCAAGTAAGGTACCATCTCGGCTTAACGTCAAAGACGCTATTTCTCCTTTGTGTGCCTCTATTACCATCGTAGGCTGCAGAGTTTGCATGTTAAATAAAATGACATCGCCATTCTTTATGATGTTATTCGTGTTCTTGGGGTTGGGTTGGCTTTGAACAGTAGAGACGGGAGCGCTTTCGACCCCGTTCTTGAAGGACCCACTGGGACCACTATCACTGGTCCCATTGCGAAGAGCAGAAAACACAGACGTATCGACATAACTGTCCGTAGCACTTGTGTTCGACCCGGCATCCCCTGATGAAAGACTTATGTTGTTCGTGGTGGCATGCCCTTTTATTTCTGAATTTATAACCTTTGGAGGAGAAGGATAAGCTAGGTAGTTATTTTCGAGTGACGGTGAAACTGCTATTAATCCTCGCGTATTTGTTGCTGTTTCTATCGTGTGCAAAAGCCGCATGCTGCTGATATCGTATACATAGATTTGATCCTCTAGTAACACTATCAGTCTTGCTTTGTTCATCTTCACGGCAAGAATTGTAGAGGGGAAGGTCACTTCGCAGATAACAGAGTGTCTCTTGGTGTTTATGATCCGGAGCCTTCTTGGAGACATAGCTGGTTGGTCTCCGACTCCCACGACCGCAAGCAAAGAGGTCGAAAACAACATTTCAACTAACCCGTACCCACCGCTTTCATCCGAATAAAACTTACCGAAAGGGTCACAGTTGAAAATCTCAAAACCCTCTGATGTTCCCATCGATATGCATGTTCCAGTTTGATTGAAGTTCAAAAAGTTTATTACGCGAGAAGGCGAGGTCATTATGGTGTTCTTGCTTATTGCCACGCTAGATCCGATACTCAACGACTTTTCAACGTGTATTCACTGTACGATGTATTAAGCTCTCGTTTCGAACCCCGATTCAATTAATATAATTTTGAGTTTGCCTTATTTTTTCGATATTAGCCAATTCAACAACGCCAACCAAAACAAAGCTTTATTATTGAATCATGTTAATTAGTTGTCTAGTCCTTCTTCTGAAGCATACGATAAGACTTGTTGGAAGAACCGGGTATTGTGCTTTTTACAATAATATTGTTGTTTCGAGATAATCATCATATTAAAAGGCAATTTCTATTGAATTTGTGCTTTCTGGGAGGAGATCGCACTAGTATACTACGTTGATTAAAGACAGCACCGAAAATATCCCTGAGTGTAATTCAAGGCTTGAGCTTTTCTAAAAACTTTGATATAAAGATAGTATAAATGCCTATAGGAAGTCTCAAAATAATCACGAGTCCTAAACCAGAAATGGCTGGTCATAAGAACTTCATGCCGTAATCCTAAAACAGCGAGACAAAGCCATTAATGCTTAGAAGGCTTCGAGAGTTTTTGTCAGGTTAAGAGTTTTACTGCTCGAGAAAAACATCAAAAAGCTCTGGCAGTTTGATGTTAATCCGAGAAGGAGCGCGTCGCAAAGCTCAGGCTCTATAACTGATTCTTAGTTAAGCACATTTATTCTCATAAAGAGCTTTTTGATCTTCTGCATTTCTAAAAAGGAGGCACCCTTTAATGCAAAGGCCTCGCTTCACCATAATAAAGAAAGAGCAGTTTAGACTATGTGGCGCTGAAAAGTGCCCAATCCTCCCTCTTGTTGAAGGCGGCTTAGCGGTTTCTATTCACATAAGCGACGAACAGGCTTTACGCATTCAAAACATTGGGACAACGAAATGTCATGAAGGGCAAAGCTGGCGTTACTATGCGTCCCGAAACTCAGGATCGGTCGGCTTTTTCTTTAGGGCTAGCAACGAAGCACATGTTGAGGGTTAGTCGTTATTTAAACATAAAGCTTTCACAAAATTTTCACTTGATACAATGTGGTAATGCTTCTAGCCCTGATTCTCCAACGCTCTTCTTGATGCTCTCCTGCCAGCCAATAAGCCTCACGCTAGGCTAGACATTTCGACAATGTATCATCTAAAACTACAATAATCCTCCTCGAAAGCTTTGTTTTCTTTAAATGAAAAGGAAAATTCCCGTCTATTTCAGTCTATACTGCAAAATCGGCCCGGCACTTCAGCTCCTCTAATGCCACTTTAAAAACGGTTTATAACTTTGCAACCCGCATTGAAAAATGACACCGCACCGGTTTTTAAGGAAGACCAATAAGCATTTAACAAGCCGTGAAAACGTGCGAATGTTTTAGCACAGATTTGACAGTTCCAATGCATGCAATTTATCTCGAAGTACTAACTTTATCTGCGGCTAGCCCACCTGATAATGTTTGATTTTGATTTGGAGATTGTGGTATGTTATTATGAGCTTCTGGATTATGATGAAGTTGGCGGTTAGTAGCCTCTATACAGTCGCGACTATTCTTCTATCCGAGGATAACTTCTTCCTTTCTTCTACTTAATCTCATACTGGGCCTTGGATGCAGTAGTACTTATAGTTATAGATCCGGAGACCTAGAGCAAGCCTCATTATCTCTGATGTTGTTCATTCGTTGTCTCAGAATATCGTTGTTCCATTATTGTTTTATGACGGAGATTTTAGATAACAACTAAGTTGATAGATTTAGCTGACGTTTCTCACTTCAACATCAACAGTCCCAGTGGCCGAGTGGTTAAGGCGATGCCCTGCTATTCGATATATCGAAAGCAAGTTAGGCATTGGGTTTTACCTGCGCAGGTTCGAATCCTGTCTGTGACGTTATTTTTTGAATTATCGCAAGACTTCTAAATAACGGTTTTGCACATTTGCTTAACGGCAGGGCTCCAGAGTTGCTAATAACAAGCAATAAATGCTAACATCTCTCTTTTTTGGAGTTTTCTAGCGATGTGATTCCAATATAATCATTACTGTAATCCTTGCGTTCTGCAGTCACCTGCTCTTTGAGACTACATATAAACAGAAACTATATTTCTACAATATAACATACCTGGCAAACGAGAGCAGTGCGAACTACCGCGGCCGTGAAGAGATTGGGGGCGTTATTATAACTGAAAGCTTCGGTGTACCACAGCGCACAAGATTAATTAAAAACCATCTATATTTGAGCGCGGACACGTCTAAGCGCAATAAATCTTGAGGCCAAGTACACTTTAAAAGATGTGTTGACTGTACATTCCATCAATCATGAATCTCTTGAAACCAAGGGTCGGGAACCATTAAGATGTACCGCTCCATTGCTTCACGAAACCTGTTTTTATATTGTCTTGGTGTGACAACGGTAGGTTCTTTCGTACTACCTCCGACAAACCCTCTTTCTTTGACCCAGCTTTCAAGTTTCTTATCCCAAGTGAAAGTTCTTATAAAATCTATAATGCCAACTGTCAGGGTATGGTTGTTATTGTCAACGCCAATAACTAAAGAGTAGTCCATGACGTTCATTTTTGCCAGAAAAAGGGTATCATTCCATAAGGATGCTCGGAGTAGTTTCTTGTCATATTCGCGCACAAAAATTGGGGATTCGTAGATGTATTCCACCATGTTTTCGTCTAACAACACTTCATTCTCTTTCCCTGTCTGTTTGACATGTCTGTTTCTCATTGACCCTTTCAGGTCAAATATTCTGGATGTTTTCTTGTCATAAAAAAGGTTTTCCATAATAATGACATCCATTTTAAAGCTTTTTCCACTGTCTGAATTCTTTGTCTGAATCTGGTAGAGACCGAAAACTTTGGCTAAAGCCGTGGGCAAGTCGTGAAACATTGCTTGAGCCATGTATTCAAAATAGCTAGGAGCGAACTTGATGAAAGAGTCGAGCTCAGTGTGTGAAAGTTCCTTGATCACGAAACGGTCGTCAAGAGTTTTTAAGAACGCGCTTCCGCTCTTACCACCGCTCGAATCCCATTTGACACATCTTGAAAGACTTTGAATGAAATTTTCTTCGCAACTGCAAGTTTTACGGAAAGCATCAAACTGTTCGGCGAAAAATATCTTGCAAGACATAACAGAGCTCCCATCTTGAAACTGGTAACGTAGATGCATGGCAGTCTTTTTTGTCATAATTTTTTCTGAATTGGTTTCTTCTGTCTCCCCAGTGTTCGAGTTTTCTACGTCGTTTCCGTCCGTCTTAGTATCTTCTCTGGGCTCAGGTGCACTCTCAGTACTTGATTCTTTATTTTGGAGACTAGAATTCTTGTTGGCAGCGGTATCATTACTGAGGAGGGATTCATTAGCTTCTCCACCTTCTGATATTCCCTGTGCGTTCGTGCCACATGGAGTGCTGTTATGTGGCTCTGCTCTATTGCTGCCATTTTTCTCCCCTTCTGAAGAATTGGAAACCCGCATTTTTTGCAAGTAGTCCGAGGAGCTCAAGCAAAACGAGATGAGAGAGCAGGGCTCATCTTCCCGGATGATAACTGGACTATCAACAAAGATGTGTTCGGTTGATGCGGTAGGATAATCCAAAGACTTCCACAGAGTAGCAGAACGATCCGCCCAAAAATTTGCCAGGGTTTTCATCAGCGACGATTTTTCCGGTTGACTTTCTGGATCTAATTTATGCATTTTGGCTGCGGCAGGGGTCACTACTGGTGATAATGCTTCCCCGCTTTCGTGTTTTTCAGTTAAGTTTTCACTTGTGGATCCTTCGTCACTCACAGATTTGTCTTCTTTTCGAAGTATTCTCTCTCCCCATTGATGAATTGAATGCTCGAGCTTGTTTTCTAATTCGTCATTTGAGGAACAGTGGCTTTTGGAAGCATTAGTGATATTTTTCCATTCCTGGCGTCCGTTAGCGAACGGCAACTTTTTTCTTCGCGAATCTGTGTGAAGAGGGCCATCGACAGCGTCTTTTGCATTTTTGTAGATTTCGACTATAGGCTTGGAAGGCTCGAC
Source organism: Lachancea thermotolerans CBS 6340 (assembly GCF_000142805.1). Lineage (NCBI taxonomy): Eukaryota > Fungi > Ascomycota > Saccharomycetes > Saccharomycetales > Saccharomycetaceae > Lachancea > Lachancea thermotolerans. The sequence continues at coordinate 1,094,507 of NC_013084.1, read as the reverse complement.
TCTCAGAGCTTTGTACTTGTTTTTGTTAAGCTGTAATCTTTCGAATTCCCTTTGCAACTCGAACTCCTTGGACAAAGCGTCGAAGTGTATCTGGTCAAAAAAGTTTGCTAATTGGCCAACTTTGCTACCCGAACCATATTCCTTTGAATGAAGACTATTAAAACTTCCACCGCTGCCGTTACTAAGGCTTCTTAAAGAGTTTGAATTCTTAGCAACGCTATCAGATAAATCAATTGGCGGTCTCGCTGTGAGTATATCTAGGGATGGGCGAACATCACTGGTACTACCCTGAACTTTCTTCTTGCTCCCTATAAGAATGTCGTCTTTTGGTAAAATAGCGGAATTATCACGTGTATTGATTTTTTTGATATTTGGGGTGGTTTGGCGATGGGTGATGGAGGGCCTGTGAGCTTCTTTAAAAGTCTCGCTTCTATCTTGGTATAAGCTCCCGAGCTTTCCAATAGTAGTTGAACCCTCGAACATATTGCTCAGGCGTTTGTCGTTCGCAATTTCGTTTTTTGTCACATCTGATCCTGTCTCATGTGCCTTTTGTTGAGTAGCATCGGACGTTGTTAATTTCTCTGTAAGAGTGATTTGCTCTTGGTCCGTTTTTGCGGCATCTGTAAAAAGCTTTTTGAGCTGAATAGCAGTAATTCTTGCAATGTCGTTCTCAGAAGGCAGGAACGTTTTCCCGAACTCGGAAAACTCTGAATCCCACCCTGCTGCATTGTCGTGCAAGGATCTTATTGTAGCATTCAAAGGAAGATGCTGATCTCCTGGTGTGTTTCTGTAAATGCTCTCGGTGAGGTCGATCAAAATTTCTTTCTCCTTTAATACTCGCTTTTTAAGCTCTTCAATTTTTCCTTCAGCTGCCACGGCTCTGTCGCTCGACATGCTGTCAAGCTTGATTCTTAGCAGCCTATCCGAAACACTTGCATAGAAGTTGTTGATCTTTTCCAAAATCTGGTAATAAAGTTCGACTTTGAGTTTGATATCAATATTTGGCTTCCAGCTTATTTGTGACCGTGGTGTTATCAATTCGTGAACGTCAACGTTTGAATACTCCATTCGCACCATCAAATCATCGTAGCTAAAGTACTTGACATGATCCTTAGCAAAATCGTGATTGCAGTTTCCTATCGTCTTGATCCCTTCACCCCGACTCCAAAATAATAGCTCGAGATACTTTCCAAAAGAATAGTTCCAAGTTTTCTTGCTCATTTGAAGGATAGGCGTGGAGCTGCTGCACTCTTTGCAATAGCTCCACGTTAAAAGGATGTTTTTCAGGGACGGAAGCCTACTCTGGAACCTTTCGATAAGTACATCAACCTTACCTGTCCCGTGAACATAGCTCCTATAGTGATCCAGAAGGATCCCACCACAACCATGTAAACACGTGCAATTAGCAGTGGCAACAATGTTTTCTATAAACTGCCCAATAGAGATGTCTGTATCCCAAAAGTAATCGATGCTGACAAGTTGAGGCCCAACACACGGGGTGGCAGTCTTCTTCGATATCATCGAATACAGCACATGAATTGTTTGGTGGGTGCCTGTCCCAAGCATGTTTTTTGAGAGAGCGTAAGACAATTCCCATTGCCGGCTTCTCCACTTGAACCGTGCTTTTAAATCTTCAACATCCTTTTTATGGACAAACTTCACCAAATTTTTGAAGTCTTGGTTTGTAAGCGCTGACTCCAAACCCAAATCTTGAATAGTTTTCTCTAGATCGCTGTTAGAATTCGTCGAAGTCGCAGCTAAATCCTTACTTTCGCTTTCCTTTCTGATCAGCTCCGATTCAAGCTCTCGGGCTTTTCTCAGAAGAAACGGCATTGGGAATTCAACGGTAGGCGATACTGAGAGAATCCTTTGGTGGAACTTTTCGATGAAGTCAGCAAAATATTGGGGCGCAGCAGACTCCAGCTGCTGTTTATGTGATTGTTTGTATAGCTCAACAGAGAGTTGCAGAAAATTGTCATTGAAAAACGAGCTTTCCAGTTTAAGGGAAAATACTGCATATGCCATAAATTCAGTAATATCTTTGATTTTTTGCAGGACGTCAAAACTGGATCCTCTCAGGAGGATTGTGCCGCCCAACGAAGCTTTACATCCTTCGAGGAAAGTGTAAGATTTTACTAGGTTACCGTAACAGAAAGTGCGCACCTGGAATGAAGCGCAAGTTCCAAGTTTTACGCTAGTAGCCAGTTTATCAACAGTGATTGCAATGCTTGCCTCCGTTAATTTTGCAATTCGTTCCATCACTTGTGGCTTCATGTTAAATTGAACAAGTATCCCAGCGTCATTCATCAACTTGAGTGCAAAGCCACTGACGTTTGCACCAACGAGAACAACATCAGGGTTGAGAGATTTCAGTCTCAACACCAACTTTCTGAGGTACTCTTCTTCCTGTGCCATAATAGAGTCCAGGCTCATAAAATGGTTTTCGTTTTTCTGGTACTCCAAAGGAAACATTATGAGCAAAATCCTTGGGTTCGTTAGGCATCGCGGCATAGACTTAAGAGGTATATTTTTGGAATAAACTACGCCATTCACGAACCTTGAGTTACTAATGAAAGAGCCCCCAATTCGTTTTATTTTGATGTAATACTGCTTGAAGTCCAGGCCGTTCATATTTCTAGCGTCAAGCTCAATACCCTGTAGCGAGGATAATATTGATTTGAATACTTCAATCCATTCGTTTAGGTCTTCGACATCCTGGTCTTTCAAGACTTGGTTGAGTAAAGCGTTCATGTGGAGCTGCGCGACATCACTTAATTCGCTTTTGCTTTCTTGCGATTTGAGACGCAAAACAGAGGCTGTTGATATGATACGCCTCATGTCCCGGGATCCGGTGCTGGCATCATTTCGAGGATGCGGTCTCTCAAGACACAGACTTGATTCATTCAAGTTGAAGTAATCTTCGTCATTATTCAACGCGGGCTTCAGGAAAGGGCTGCTTTGGTTGAAAAATTCAAACTGCTTTCGTACAACACTGTTACTAGCATGCGAGCGGCCTTTAAATTTTCCGCGAGATTTCATTCTTTGTAAGGACGCCTGAGCTCTTTGGAACGATTTTGTTGTATTTCGCATGGGCCGCATATAATGCTGGTCTTGGTGTGAGTCGTTCAGCGCAGCATATAAAGACATCGACCGCTCGTCTTCAGACCCATCGTCACTAATCCCCGATTCGTTATCAATTATAGTGTCTTCCTGATGCGATGGCAAGATCGGTGATGATTCTGAGCGGTTTATGTGAGTTTGTTCGGTACGAGAATTCCTCGAGTTGTTCCCGTTGAGATAGTCTTGAAAGTTCTTGGTTCTATAGTTGAATTCGAATTTAAAATCATTGTTGGACAAATTAGCAATAACTGAGCTAGGCGACCTCGATGGTTGCTTGTATACTTCATTATTCCCTCCATTAGGAGCAAAACTTGACATTGAATGTTTAAGGTGTGGGATGTGCGCCTCGTGGGCTTGGGAGCTGAGGGCCGAAACGTGGCCGTGTGATCCTCTGGATCCTTTGGTATCAATGGTGTAAGGCGGCAGTATGTCAACGTCTCTGATAGTGTAGACATCCCTCATGCTGCGCCAATGGCGTGAAGCATCCCCTCGCGAGCTAGGGCTTGATCGACTAGGTACGGATATCTCAAGAGACCCACCTTGTCTGGTAGCAGGAATTGCCATCTTAGGTGGCGGTGGAGGTGTAGAACGAAAAACTTGGGCTCCTTTCTTATCTGCCAAAATGCTTTGGACTTCATCATCTTCTAGAATCAGAACATCAGTGCTAGGTAGTCTTTGATCGAGAGATGATTCTACTTGATCTTCGTTGGTACTTTCTTCATGCTCTTCCGCAGATGATTCATCACTTGAATCTTCTAATGTATCAACGTCAGTATGACAGTTCCGGCAAACTCTCATTTTCCCGTCGTGTTGGAACTTTCCGCCATCAATAAGAAAAGTGCAGTTGCCACAGAAAATCTGGCCGCAAATACGGCAGTGGTGTTTACGCCGAAACGTTGTGAATGGCTTAGCGCACGAGAAGCAATCTTTTGCACTCTCGTCTTTCATCCAGTATTCTTTAGACAGCACGCTTTTGGAAGCTTTACTGCCATTTTTGTAATTATGATAAAAACCGAAAAGGAAGCTTTTGGAAAATGAAGCTGTCAACGATGAAGAGATACTCTTTACTGATGTTCTGTCGTCGCCCTCGAAGTGCGTGGATCTATGGCTTGGCGCTCTGATGGGAATAGCGTTAGGTGTTTTCATGTGATAGATGCTTGATCTTTTGGTGCGAGCGCTACTTGCTAGTGGAATAGAGTACGGACGCAGTTGCTGGTTAGAATTCCCTATTCCGCTATGCAATTCTAGGCCCATAGATTTTCTGTTTGAAGGTGTTCCTTCGCTATGCACTTTTGAAGCCATACCTTTACTATTTCGTGGGGAAACGCCATTTTGCGATTCATGAAGAACTGGCTCAAGCCCATGGAAGTCTTCGCAGCTCTCCAATGTGTGGGGCGGCCGGTTATTTGTGCTGGTTGATTCATGCTCATCAGTATTTGATACTTCTAGTTTTGCTGGGAGCGATATATCACTAAGAACCGGATTAGTGTCTAAGTCGGTTGTTGTTTTTGGCTTCAGGGACTTTTGACTCAAAAACTCTGGGGCTTCCATTCCCGCTGAGCCCATAGCCAAATTGGGTCTTGTGAGTTAGTCTGCGCCAATTCCGCCCATCTGAGACGGTGCTATCATGACTTTTAGGTAAGATAAACTTTATGAAAAATAAAAAGGGAAAATGTGACTGGGGTAAAAAAACAAAGAGCGCGGTTAATTGAGATAGTGTCGAGAATTTGCTTCTTAGCAGAAACCCTTAGCCGTTTCGAACTGGCTACTGGGTTAGCTACTTATACGGTGCCGCGCGTACCCGTATTTTATTGATAGCCCCTGCATCACAACGCTGTTTCGCACCACGCAAATTTTGGGCTGATCGTACTATATCAGTTTCTTCTCGTAGTATTCATCTTCCTCCGCTACATAGAAGTTAAAACTTGCTGGAAGAAATCAAGATTTTACTCGAACGAGCCGGCTTTTTCAAGATTCGCGTTCCCTACACTCATCAATGAGACTGATAATAGGCTGCTTCTCGACAAACGGGGATCCGAGTTCACAACACCTGTCTGACAAACATGCAATAAAATCACTCACCAACCTGGACTTTTGTACTAGCTCGTCATTGGCCACTGAGCGTAGAGGTTTCAGCATATTAGCTCCCTTATATACCACTACTTGCCCTATTTAGCAGAGTACTTCGTAAATGCCTCTCGTAACGTAACTCTGAAGGTGCGGCTTTCGAAACTTTCTAGACAAAACAACTGTTAATACTTAAGGTTCCGATTGCCTTAAAATTTGCAAACATGTATCCCACAAACTTCCCTGGAAAGTCCTATTGATGTCTACAACAAAGAGCTGAACTTGAAAATAGTGTATGTTGAATAGCCATTTGACGCCAAGCCCGTCTTTTAACAGGGATCATAATATTTTACCGCTCTCTGAAGTAGCAGTCTGTTTTCCTTGTTTTCGAGGCTGGCGCTTTAAGGCTGCAAGGCTCGGAGAACAGAACCAAAGCATTTTGCTATTTTGGTTTAAGCATGCCAAAGAGGGAGGAGCACGTATGAACGTTTTGGGCCGCCTGAGTGTAACCCGTTTAGTTGATGATGCCGCAAACCCTTTTTTTAGTTTAAAAATATAATACTTAAACGGTGGTTTGGGATGTCAGTTTGTGAAATTAATGTCAAAGGTTTCAATTCGCGAAAAGGCTATTAAGCTCAGTCGCTATATATAAGGTGGCTCGGTCTGTGCTGTACACGCACGAAAAAGAGTGGTTTTTGAGTTGTTCTATCATTGTTGTGCATGATTTGGGCTCTCTTCGCAAGTGGTGAGCCATGTAATAAATGCCGCACGCGCACTCCCGGCGTTCTCTGAAAGCATGCCTTTTCTTTCCGCTGGGCCCTCATGATGCTGCGGCTTGTTGGTAGCACCAGTTGATCTTAAGCTAGTAACTCATTATTCAATAAGCGCCAAACGACAACGATTTCTTGGACCGCTCCAATTTTATGCTTATGTAATTAAATGGGTTTTTAAAGTATTTACCCTCAAAACACAATTTCCACTTCGAATGATTCTAATTGTAAGCACCGATGTTAACGTCCATAACTAATAGTGAGCCCTCGAATAGGTTCACAAATTCCACTGGCGTCATTTGAAGCGGCAGAGCATCTGTGTCATGAAAAGCCTAAGGGCTTTCCTCGTTGTTCTAACTCTCATACAGGCTTCCTTAGGAATTCTGTTTGGGAAGGAATTTTATGACAATTCACTGGATCGCAAGCTGAGCTTAGATCCCAGCACGTCAGAAAGTCTGCTCATTCCTTTCAATATTACGCGAGTGCCTGGAAGCTCAGGCTCCGAGAAAGTTCAGGAATTCATCACAAAACATTTCAAGACCTTGCAAAGCGATTGGCTGATTGAGCCCCTGCAATTTGCTGAGAACAGTATAAATTTCACAAACTTGGTATTCACACTTGGAAAAAATGCCAGCAGTTATCTCATGCTGGCAGCTCATTACGATTCCAAAAAGTCCCCCGCGGGGTTCATTGGTGCTACAGACAGCGCAGCTTCTTGTGCAATTCTTATGTACATCTCTGAGTTTCTAGATAGTCTGGAGACTGGGATTAATGCTGGCCTTGAAGAGAGTTTTTGGCAGGGGTCTAAAGGTCTCAAAATAGTTTTTTTTGATGGAGAGGAGGCTTTGAATCAATGGACATCAGAAGACTCCATATACGGAGCGAGAAACTTGGCATCTCTCTGGAAAAGGGATGGTACTATTGAGAAGATAGAAGCAATGATATTACTCGACCTACTTGGGAGCAAAGATCATGTTACGGTACCAAGCTATTTCGAGCAGTCAGATATGATGTACAAGAAGATTGTTGAAATCAAGACGCAAAACACTGACGCACTTCCCTTTAAAGAAGAATTGCTTGACGTTTCTGAACGCAAGTTTGTTGAAGCTAAAGGAAATTATATTGAGGACGATCATACTCCCTTCTGGCAGCATGGTATACCAGTATTGCATTTAATTCCTATTCCCTTTCCATCTTACTGGCATACTATAGAAGACAATTTTTCCAACTTAGATGAAGTGAAAATAAAAACTTGGGCCATTCTTCTTTGCGAGTTCCTTTACGATAGATTCGACTAACCATGGCCAGGCAAAGCTGACCTTAAGATTTTGGTCGTCCGCGTCTGACACTTTTCCGAGGGCACCGGAGCCCCTTAACTCTTCATAGACAAGTTGTTGCCATTTCTTTAGTCGAAACAAGCTGACTTCAGAGGCTTTCCCATCTGCAAGAGTTTTAAAGTTCACGCATGGAGGCATGTGTAACCTAATGCAGCTCTACAGCCTTTGAATTTAATTCGAAGTTGTAGACGGGTTACTGAAAACGCGGTCTCTCGGCTTAATAACACAAACACAATCAATTATATGAGAGTTGATAGAACTTTCTCGTTTCTTTTATGGCAATTAGAAATGGCCTTGTAACTTGAGGCGGTCTTCAAAAATTATAATATAGCCAAGGTTAAAACTTGCCAGTTTCCCTCAGTGGCTGGCCCATAAAGTTCACTTGTCTCTGCTATTTTTGAAGAAGTTATTTTATTAGCAGCTTTCAAACGGATAATAGAGTATTTTCATTTAACTGTAACTTCTGTTCGTGTCCTGCAGAAACTTGTGCCACTTTACACTTTCGCCTCACTTTTTTATTGCCAGGCATTTTTGCAAGGGTACTTAACGTGTTAGTTGAAAGTGCACGTGAATACAATCTTTTGAATCCTGCAAACTTTGTAGCCCCTTTGAGTGTGCAGAAGGTCTTATAAGAAATTAACAGCTCATAGACAGCCAAAGACGAAGTTCACCTTCAACTGCACTCACAAACTGAGTGAACTATGCGTCCAAATGTCTTCGCGATAGGCGTTTTTTTTTCAATAACCACAGTACTTGCTGAAGACTTTGTGCAGAGGCTGCCCAGCCTACAAAGTTGTGACTTACGAGGCGGATTGCAAATAGAAGACGAAGGAGATAAGTGTCCGCCTTGCTTCAACTGCATGCTGCCAATTTTTGAGTGCAAGCAGTTCTCTAAATGTAACTCTAATACAGGAAGATGTGAGTGCCTAGAAGGTTTTGGCGGCGCAGACTGTTCTGCTCCTTTATGCGGGGCACTATCCAAAAATAACGATGACCGACCGCTCCGCGGCAACGATACGCAGAGCTGTAAGTGTGAGCCTGGCTGGGGCGGCATCAACTGTAATATATGTGAAGAAGACTCTGTTTGCGATCCATTTATGCCTGAAGGGTTAAAGGGTACATGCTATAAAGATGGAATGATTGTGAACAAATTCCATCAAGGATGTGATGTCACTAATGAAAAAATCGTCCAAATATTGAATGGCAAGAAGCCACAAGTTACGTTTTCCTGCAGCAAAAGCTCAGAAGAGTGCAACTTCCAATTTTGGATTCAAGAAATAGAGAGTTTCTACTGCGGTTTGAATGAATGCGAGTTTCAGCATGATTTAAGCAACAATGTGTCGCACTACCGCTGTGAAAACGTGCAATGCAAGTGCGTCCCTGGTGAGATGCTTTGTGGCCAGAAAGGATCTATCGACATTTCTGAATTCTTAACGGAAACCATCAAAGGGCCCGGGGATTTTAGCTGCGACTTAAAGACAAAAAAGTGTAAGTTCAGCGAGCCTAGTATGAATAATCTAATTACAACAGTTTTTGGTGATCCCTACATCACACTACAATGTGAGTCTGGGGAGTGCGTACACTACAGTGAAATTCCCGGATACGAGCAGCCGTCCAAAGACAAACTGTCGCTTTTTCAAATCATAGTTTTATCAGCAACTTCTATGGTTGTAGTGGTTCTGACGTTGCTTGCCGTCATTTTTGTCTCCAAAAGTCCACTCTTCAAAAGCACGCCTGTACAGCTGGAGGACGATGACAGCAATGACTTTGATTTTCTCAAATTTGGAGTGAGGTCAACGCTTACTTTCGAAGATATCAGCTATAGCATTACCTCCAATAAAAAAGAAATCAATTTGTTGAACGGAATAAGTGGTTCTGTGAGGCCTGGTGAAATAATGGCTCTAATGGGGGGTTCTGGTGCTGGGAAAACAACATTATTAGATATTTTGGCCATGAAGGAAAAGGCCGGGAAGGTTTCGGGGTTAATTAAGGTCAACGGCAAAGGTGTTACAAAGCAAAACCTCGCAGAAATTATTGGCTTCGTTGACCAGGAGGACTTTCTTTTGCCTACTTTAACTGTTTATGAGACTGTTTTGAATAGCGCACTTCTTCGCTTACCTAGAAAGATGAGTTTTACGGCAAAGCAAAAGCGAGTCTACCAAGTTCTCGAGGAACTCCGCATCATAGACATCAAAGATCGCATCATTGGTGATGACTTTGATAGAGGCATCAGTGGCGGAGAAAAAAGAAGAGTTTCTATCGCTTGTGAGCTCGTCACGTCCCCCTCAATCTTGTTTTTAGACGAGCCGACCTCTGGTTTAGACTCAAACAACGCTAACAACGTTATCGAGTGCTTAGTTCGCCTTGCGCTACACTATAACAGAACTTTAGTTCTCTCTATTCATCAACCGCGGTCAAACATTTTCAAATCTTTTGATAAGCTCGTTCTGCTTAGCCAAGGCGAGATGGTTTTTTCTGGAGCTGCTACGGATGTGAGCGAGTTTCTACGCAATAACAATTATAATTGCCCGTCTGATTACAACATAGCGGATTACCTAATAGACATTACGTTTGAATCCACAAAGCCGGGCATCATGTCTCCATCATATCCCGGGGATATTGAAGCAAATTTGCATGATCACCCGAGCCACTTTCCGCCTCATATGGATGGTAGCGATGGAAGGAAAGACTCTGTAACAGCAACTCAAAGTGAATGGGAGCATTACGCGGTGCATAGGGACGAATTGCGTTCTTTACTTGACCAAAGGGATGAAAACGACAATGATGTTGGCCTTTTAAACACAAAGCTCCTGCATGCTAAGTTCAGAGAGGGCCAATACTTCTCCAGCCTCCTCCAAGAAATTGAGAGCACAAAAGCTTCACCAACTTCTACGGAAGTTGAGGTTTTCAGCAGGGTCCAATCAGCATCTTTCAAAGAGCAATTGTTTATTCTCTTGTCGCGCACCTTCAAAAATATTTACCGAAACCCTAAATTGTTGCTGGGGAACTATCTCGTGACTATCTTAATGGGTTGCTTCCTTGGCTCGCTTTATTATAACGTTGAAAATAACATCAGTGGGTTTCAAAATCGGCTAGGCTTGTTCTTTTTCATATTGACTTACTTTGGGTTTTTGACTTTTACAGGGCTGACTTCATTTTCTTTGGAAAGAATCATATTTTTGAAAGAGCGGTCAAATAACTATTACTCACCAATGGCCTATTACATCAGTAAGATTCTGAGCGACGTTTTGCCTCTGAGAGTCGTGCCCCCAATTCTTCTGGCCCTGGTAGTGTATCCAACAGTGGGGCTAAACATGAGCAACAATGCGTTTTTCAAGTTTGTTTTGATTTTGGTTCTCTTCAACGTTGGGATTTCTTTAGAGATTTTGACTGTTGGGATAATAGTTGAGGATCTCAACAACTCCATTGTTATAAGCGTTTTAATTTTACTAGCATCTTTGCTTTTCAGTGGACTTTTCATCAACACGAAAGACATCAGCAACATCGCATTTAAGTACTTGAAGAACTTGTCGATATTTTACTACGCATATGAGTCTTTGATCATTAACGAGGTGAAATCGCTTATCCTCAAAGAAAGGAAGTATGGGCTCGACATTGAAGTGCCAGGCGCTACCATTCTGAGCACTTTCGGGTTCCTTGTTCAGAACTTCCTGCTAGATATTAAATTGCTTGTTGCATTCAACATCATGTTTTTGGTTCTGGGATACCTGGGCTTGCAATTGATAGTTATAGAAAAAAAATGAGGTACTAAATGAAACTTGGTTTGAAGCCCAAAAAGAAGACGAGCTTAAGGAAGCACATAACGAATGGTTTTCGATAATTTCTCGAATTTCGGAATAGCTACTTTTCTAATTTCTTTCAATAAGGGAAGTGATTTCGGGTGTCATAGCGCCTGTGTGACAGTTTGAAGCTCCCTTAGCTCGATTTCTAAAAATCAGAAGCTGCTGGCTCAGAATCAGTAGTCATCGTAATAGTTACTGTTTTCAAGAGCCCACTTTGTACCGCAAACCCGGGAATTTCTCTTCTCAAAAGTGGAGTACCTTGGCTTTCACTGTCTCAAATCCGAAGAGCAGGGTTTGTTGAGTTCCTGTATAGTATTTGACGAATTGTTTTTTCATGCTAATGCGAGCTTAATGAAAGCTTGTGTTTAACTGAGGTGCTTCATTTTAGCTACCAACATCTTAAACGTACTCAGGAGCAAGCATTCAACTCAGAAGAATTTTCTATAGCCACGACCGGACGCTAATGCGGACTAGAAGATGAATAATGCAACAGACCTTTTAAAGGAGATGAAGCCTTTTGGACTGTATGTGCAAGTTTTTATATAAAAGCTCTTTGGACTGATAGTTAACTTGGTGGCGCAAGCTCAGTCAATCTTCAAAGGTAATTTAAGTGTGTGGCGGTTGTATTCAAAGATATTTCGTTGTCTTAATATAGAGAATTTTAGGTTATCAACGTGCTCGTCAAGCAATAACGAACAATTCGAGAAAAAGTGAACGAAGTTCATGTAAGATAAATTTCTTTCAGTCATTGCAGCAATGCCAACTTCAAAGCATCAGTTACTATGTTAAACTTCGAAAGGCGATATGAATTAATCAATTTTCCACTTTAATCAGACCAGCAGTTAATTTTTAAGGTTGCTGAGGATCGGCTATTTCAAAAATCATAAAACTTGTGGCCCATGAAGAAAGGGATCATCCGCTGTAAATTGTTTATGATCAGATTCGCGCAGATTTTGATACCTCACTTTCATCGCAATAAGCCTAGATATGGTGCCGGGTGTGCTGAGAATTATCGCTATTGAAAACTATAAGCATTTCAATAACCCGGCAATTTCAATGCGAAGAAACTCTGCCAAAAATGGAAGTCGAAGGCCCGCAGATACAGCTTTTTTCCACTGCAAAATTTCTCAATTTGTGTACAGCACTGCAATTGTTTAAATTTATTGGAGGCAAGAAGACTCGGCATGATGTCCAGCAGAAACAAATGATTTCCCAGTTCTTCCGCTTAGCCTTTGCACTACAGGTAGATCTTCAATTACAGGCAACGGTCCATCATTTTTTATATTTTAATAACCTAGGGCCTTTTGAATGGAGCTTTGTAAAGGCTTAGCTGTACATTAGCCGCTCACTTTGTTTGGTTTAGTTGGTATGCAAGCAAATCACAATTACAATCAATCAGCCGGTTCATATTTTACTACACGAATTTGTCGAAGCACGTCTCTTTCGACGAAATTGTAAAAAAACTTTAGACACAACCATATGCCATAAGCTTGGGCGGATCAACCTGTCTTTCCTAGCTTTTGCATCATCGAATAATAATCCTTAACGTGGCAAATGAATAACATTCTGACATCAGGTGTCGACTTGTCAGACAGAGCCAAGAGTCTTCATGCCAAAATGAGTTCTGGAGGTGCTGCTGCGCTCTACACTCAAGCAGAGCTCAAGGATTTGGCAGGCAGCTCTTCTCTGACAGACCTTATGTCTATCGTTCAGGAGCTGCTTGATAAGAATCTGATAAAACTTATAAAGCAAAACAACGAGCTCAAGTTTCAAGCCGTCAACTTTGCTGAGGCTCAGAAAAAGGCGGCTATGACCGCCGATGAGGCATTGGTCTATTCATACATCGAAGCCAGCGGGAGAGAAGGTATATGGACGAAAACCATTAAAGCAAGAACCAATTTGCACACAGTTGTTGTATCAAAATGCTTGAAATCCCTGGAGTCTCAAAGATACGTGAAGAGCGTCAAAAGCGTCAAGTTCCCTACTCGAAAAATTTACATGCTTTACAATCTACAGCCTTCCATAGAGGTTACAGGTGGACCGTGGTTCACTGATAGTGAGCTTGACGTCGAGTTCATCAACAGTCTGTTAACCATCGTCTGGAGGTTTGTTTCTGAGCGTACATATCCTAATGGGTTTAATAACTTCACTGGGGGTCGAGAGGTGCTCTACGCGGCCCACGTCAACAATTTCGCGACAACAGACGACATCTTAGAATTTATAATCAGCGCGAAAGTTGCGAATGTGGAATTGTCCACTGCCGACATAAGATCATTGTGTCAGGTCTTAGTTTATGACAATAAACTGGAAAAAGTGTCATTTGACTGTTACCGAATTACCCTTCAAAGCGTTCTGGAAATGACACAGCCTGCCGGAGAGTCGAAGGATGATGCAGACAATACATTCACGATATTTCGGTGCCATAATGTCATTGCGCCATCCAGCAACGATAATGAAGCTATCTATCTCGATGAGTGGATATTGTGAGAACCCGCTCGAGAAAATTGATATGTGCAGACCATAACATGCTAAAATGATTGGTAGTTGTTGCTGGCTTTACTTGGAAACGCTTTCATCGCAGCAACTGTTGAGTTTTTTTTTGTAGTCAAAGCCATTTGACGAATTTCTTCAGAGCCAGTTCTGCAACAGCCGCCGAGCATAAGGCATTCCTGGCTCAACAGCCCGAGAGTCAAGTTTTCCCAAGTGTCTTCGGGACCCGCGTAAGGGTTGCTACTCCAGGAGTGGGTGCCGCCGTGGTAAATTTCCCCAGAATTTGGGTAAGCTCCCCTAAAGCGGAAGCGCCGATCTACACCTTGCATTTCAAGACAGTCATTCAAGGATTGCAGAATTTCTACACAGTGAAGGAATTCCACGCAGTTGATAGCAAAGAACACAAAATTATCGGGAAGAAGTGATGCAGACTGTTTGATAGCGCGACATATCTCGTTTAAGGATGTTCCGTCCCTCAGGCACCCATTGTTATCTGTAGTAACACTAATATAATATGGCTTGGAAAAAGACAGCCGTGAAAACTCAGGGCTCAGCAAAGCCTTGAACTCATCAATATTAGGGATCGTCTCGATTCCAATCAAATCAATACGTGGCGACAAGGCAAAGTGCTTCACCTGTGGACTATAATAATCAATGAAATCTATCTTACCCTCGCCATAGTAGCCAGAGTATTCAGCTCCGTTTGATAAAAGCCCTGCATATGGCCCAACACTTCCCACTAAATATTTATCCGGAGTTATGCATTCGCGGTCAGTAAAACCAATGACATAGTCCAGAAAAGCTGCGTAGTCCTCCTCGCTGTTTACTAGTCCCTCGCTGTACTTTTTCATAGAGCTGAAAGACGCCTGATAGGTAATTGTCATCAACGCATTAGAACCTGCTTCAGCAAAGTCGCGATACATTTCTTTTATAGCTTCCAGATGTGTTTTATTTTTGATTATAAACGGAAGCGTTGACCATAACGGATGCGAAATACTAACACCCTTTTTCTCTAACTCAGTGCCTTGGCCGCCGTCCAGAAGCAAAATGTTATTCTTGAAAAACTCTTTGAGTGGTTTCCTCATTTGCAAAACCTAATTCAAGGCAGTGTGTTATAAAGCTGTCTTTTAATTCTGCTCTAAAGACCACACCGATGCTTGATCGTTCGGTTTGTCTGGTACGTGCCGTATATGTTGATTGTTTGATCCATGTTTGAATAGGGATTTCATATTAAAGAGCGGAACTTTTGACTGCTGTATGCTTTAGGGCTTCTCACTGCAAGGTCGTCACCATGAGTTGGGAAGGATTCAAAAAGGCCATCAACCGCGCTGGGAATAGCGTCTTGGTAAAAGAAGTCGATAAGACAATTGACAAAGAGTACGACATCGAAGAACGTCGTTATCGCACTCTGGAGAGAGCCGGCAAAGAACTTCAAAAGGAAGCGAAAGGATACCTTGACTCCCTTAGGGCCGTAACCGCTTCACAGGTTACCATTGCAGAAGTTATATCAAACCTATACGATGACTCTAAAACGGTGAGCGGAGGCGGATACAATGTGGGAAACTATTACTTACAATGTGTACGCGACTACGACTCGGAAACGGTGAAGCAATTAGATGGCCCCTTTCGGGAGACTGTCCTTGACCCAATCACGAAGTTCTCCACCTATTTCAGCGAAATTGGAGATGCAATCAAGAAAAGAGACCACAAGAAACAAGATTACGACGCAGCAAAAGCTAAAGTGCGGAGGCTTATTGACAAGCCTGCCAAAGATGCTTCTAAGCTTCCAAGAGCTGAGAAGGAGCTGGCTTTAGCGAAGGATATCTTTGATAATCTCAACGAGCAACTAAAGACGGAATTGCCACAATTAGTCTCTCTAAGAGTTCCATATTACGACCCTAGCTTCGAAGCCCTAGTTAAGATCCAACTTCGGTTCTGCACGGAGGGGTACACTCGTCTTGCCCAAATTCAGCAATACTTAGACCAGCAATCCAGAGATGATTACGCCAACGGTCAGCTTGACGAAAAAGTTGCAGACTTGCTACAGCAAATGACCAACTTAAATATATGTGCTTTAGGATTTAAGTGAGTAGAGCTTTAGATACCAATCAATTAAAACGCTGGCCAGAATTTCGAAGTTCAATTGCCTCCACTTGCCCTTCATTTTCGTAACAACTAATTTTTTTCTTCCGGTAAGTTTAACAAAGTCAGATGCGATTTTAAAATAAGCGGAGGAAATCGTCAAAGAACAACGTAGCCGGGCGCTGGTTAACCTTTCAAGCTTTCATAATTCACTCCAAAGTGTCCAGCTTTGCCCTGGTTCTCATTTGATACCATGAGTGCTATCCTCCAAAGGATTACGCCGCAGGCAAATTTCTTCAACCTGTCGCGTTTGGCAGTGAGGTATCCCGTTATTTCCATCTTTCTGCCTCTTCTGATTTTGACCATCATCGCTTATCCAACTCTTTCTTCCGCTTGGAGTGGCGATATAACTTCGAGGCAGTACCTAAGTAGGGTGGAATTCGAGCCTTTCTTCACTGGCTCCTCTGCTAATCTATCATTAGTGCAAGTGTGGATAAAGCATTTGAACGAAGACAATATCCTGAAAAAAAGCTCATTGATTGAGTCGTTGGCGCTTCAAAACCGCCTATTGCGGAACACCGCAGGCTCCGATCTTGTTGAAGTCTTACAATCACCTTTTCAATTGTGGAACAACTCGTTACAAGTTTTGCAAAAGGACAGGTCGCCTTTGAAAACTATCAATTATGGGGCTAATTCCATTCCAAAACTTCTTCTGAGAAGAGTTCTCAAGGTGAATGGGTTTGTCACGTCCGCTGAGAACATGGTGATCAATATTCTAACGCCAGGGGACAAGCAAGACGCGCTAAAAAGCATCCTTGCGCAAAATGTTGCAGAGCTGCAGTCACTATCAAATGTGACTGGCTTTAAAATCGCGACCTCCTCTATGCTTAGTAACGGTAATGCTCCACAGGTTTCATTCAGGTTTGACATCTTGCCCATGAGTCGACTGGATTTTCTGGTTTCAGGGACTCTATGCTTTCTTCTTATACTACAATTACTCAGGGCGTACAAAAGCATTGTATGGGTTAAGCACAAATATGGCATTGCACTGGCGATGCTAGCTGAAGTAACCGTAGGCACAGCTGCGTCGGCTACAATTACGGGCTTTTTTTTCAAGGGCTATGGGGAAAATAACCCTACTTTTCTTGGGTGGCTTCCAATAACTTTAATTTCAACCAGTGGGCTTTTACGGTTACTCAAAGAAACTGCGGGTTCATCCGTCACAGATTCTAGGAAAAGCTATCCTATGGTTGCCTCTAAAGAAGAACCAGGCAGAAAGGGAACAAAGAAGTATTTGGTAGCTTCCGCGCAAGTGAATGCCTCTGTTTTTAGAACCACCATTTTGGCTATTGCAACAAGCACCTTTCTGTTTCCTTTTAATCGCCAATTGAGCTTTTTTTTCTCAGCTGCGCTTCTAAACACATTCATTCTTCAGCTCACTTTCTTCACATCGGTGCTTAGTTTGGATTATAGGATGCTCAGCAGCAACGACGTTCTCTTTTTAAAAAACAGCAACGAAATTGATGCGCGGTCCTTAGATGAGGAATTTTACGGCCACAATGTCAATTTGAAAGCATACGTTAAATCTTTGGCGATTGGCTGGGACACTATGCTGTCCAAGCCGCTCTATTTCTGTATGCCATATTTTTTCTACATCAATCTAAAATTCAGGTCAGTGAGATCTTCTTCCTCTTTGGTGTACAAATTCGTTCATGGTCAATTCTCCAAGGCTGTGAGTTTTTCTTCTGCGAGGTCACCGGCACTAATTGACAAAAAATCCGTATCTCAACTACTCTTTCAAAAGCATGGAAAAGGAACTTTTAATGTGGCATTTTTACCCTCGGACACTATTTTTGCTTTAAAAGGAGACGTCCCTGATACTAATAGTTTATCTGGTAGCTATCTCGGAGCCCTTCAGACACCTTTTGTTTCTTCGTACAAATTTGACTTTTATTTTTTTATTGAGTTTATTATCACAGTGGTACTACTTTCATCACTGGCGCTACTCGTATTACAAATTATGCTAAGCAGAGTCGAAACTCCAATTAAATCTGAGGATGACCCAGAAGTATTCAACGCCGTGGACGAGATGCAATCTCGGAAAGAAACAGGCTCTATAATGAAAGCGGATGAAACTGCTTTTCATACCAAGGAACTATCCCATGGCGGCCATACATTAGACATTGTGAGTATACCAACGTCTGACTCACCTTTCATTTTCTCGCTTGGAATTGACCGTAAACTATTTGTTTGGTCGCCATTATCAAATCCCGTCCCCCCTCCAACAGAGATACCATTGAGCAAGCAGCTTTGGCCTGTAGCCAGAACAGTAACAAGCTCAAACGGGAACTTAACAGCCATACTCAGCGAAGGGGGCAAGGTTGCTTGTTGGTCGCGAAGAAAAATGTGTTTCCTGTGGTCAATAAAGCTTGATCATCCGGGCAAAACAGTTTTGGAGTTGTTTTTCAGAAAAAGGACTATACCAGCCTTTATGAAAAATAGGCCTACGGGGAATACAAGCACATCGGCTGGAAAGATACGCGATCAGATCGGAGTCACCAGCCTTTCAATGGGACGGAAAGACAGTAACGTGTCGGTTTCGTCCATGAAATCCTCCTCTTCCCTGGCGAATGTATTTGATGCTCGCTATAATGACAAAGAGGCCGCTTCTATACATGATGAAGATGATGGAACTGAACTCATTTTCGTGACAACTGATGGCTCTCTCACCTGCATCGACATTTCAGGAAAACCTGTGGTTAGCAAAGTCATCTCTTCGCCGGTAGAGCTTGCCTCCTGCAAGAAGCTAGTAACGCCTAGAGTCAACGACAGGCTTGTTTTTTGTGACCAGCGCGGCAAAATTTATGTTTCAACCGTCGTCAACAACAAGTGGAGGACTCGGGAGCTGCATATAATCAGAGATTCTTTCAACAGGGGACAAAAGCTGATGACACCTGCCACCCTCAAGAGACCAAGCGAGGTTTTGGGAAATGGCCTCTATTCGCCAAATAGCGGAAGCGAGATATTCGAAAACATAACTTTATTATTGATCCCTTTCGTCGGTATGCTAGTATTAGCCAGAGGGAATAAGGCAGAATTGGTAGACGCCCAGACAGGTACGTCCATTAGAAGCTTCACATTATCAGACGTTGAGCCAAAGACGCTAAAAGTTTTTCATGACCAGCCTACCCACTGCAGATTTTGCGGGAGTGCATCGGTTGCTTCTCTATCGATTGCCTACACAGAGAAATCGACCAAAACACTGGTCATGCATACATTTAAGCTTGAGAGCCGCACAAAAACTAGCATATGCTTGCGTGTGGAGAGAGATCCTAGGGAAATTCGCTGCTTAGGCCTCGAGTCGGTTGTCGAGAAGAAGCATTACATGGAAGAAGCAGATTGTTGGAACGTAACAGACAATAATTTAATTATTGGTCTTAAGCGGCGGAATAAGCTCAACCAAGCAGAAAATAATAGCCACGCGATTGTGAGAAGTGTATCAGAGGGCGTTAGAACAGGGGACTGCAAACTGCGAAATAGGGTCGAAAGCCGAAGCATGAAGCATTCGGCATCTTTGGAATATAATATTCATGAAATTTGGGAAGGATGGACTATGACAGTAAACGGAAAAGTTCAGTATTACAAGATTCCCGCAGGAGTTAACGGTTTGCTCACCAACAGGATAGGACCAGTCGAGAAATTCGGCGCTAAGGCAATAGTTGCAGCATTTGGCAATATTATGAAGCTCTTTTACCTGGGTCGCGAAGAACTCATTTTAGCGACAGATGGTACCAATACGAATGAGGACGACACCGGCTTGAACTTCGTGAACAAGCGAAGAAAAAGGCTCAGCGAAAGGAAGACCTCTAATATCTATACTCAGTTGTGAATACAGTGAGCGTGCAGCAGAATTTATGTATATAAACACAAGTAATTATAGCATTTCATATTTAATATCCTCAGAATGGGAGTTTGTACGCGAGAACAATCGCTTCCGAGCTTTCACGTTTTTAAGCAACGAAGGTGTATGTCATGTTCTTGACATTCGGAAACTCGTAAGACAAACTTCATTTGTTGGACTAAGGGTCTTAAACCGTACAGCCCCTTCCAGCCGAGAAATTGTAGAATAATGCCTTGGTGCTGTTTTGTGTCTAATTATATTACATAAAACGCTATGTTAGAGAAGTGCAGAGTAAAACATCGTGTCCTAGCCAACGCGTCTGCCTCCGCGCGTTCAACTTTCTCGTTATTTTTCTGGATGACCTTCGTGGCAGCACTTGATTTCCCTTCCCCACTCGCTGTTAAGTATCTGCCTTCCATTTATTCTCCTGCTAGGCACAGGATCTAGAATGGAATAAATAACATTGCGACACCGCGCCCTCTTTAGCTTTTCTATTGGCTCATAGCCTGCTTCGTCCTTCCTTCCCTTTAAATATTTGGCATAAAATTCATCATCTCTTTGGGAAGTGCTCCAAAGTTGCCGGCCGGTTCTCATTGCCATATAAATAACACCACACGCCCATATATCGACCGGCCGAGGGTCGAACTCTTCGTGTACGTATTCTTCAGGTGCAATGTAAGGACTTGAGCCGCAGACGCCGCCACTCAAGTGGATATCTTTTTCCCATGCCATACGGAAACATTCGCTGTTCCCAAAGTCGGTAATTTTTAGGGTGCCATCGGAAGTTAGCAAAAGATTCTCTGGTTTCAGATCCCGATGGCAAACGCCCATGTCATGCATGTAAACCACACCCCTAATAAGCTGCTTGAAGAAGCAATCCGCCTCCATGTACTCCAGCTTTCCCGCGGCAATGATGAGTGTAAATAAGTCACCGCCGTAACAGTATTCCATTACTTGGCAGTAGTCGCCTTTGGCATCCTGGAACAGATCCAGCGTTCTTATGATGTTGGTGTGTTTCAGTGATGATGAAATGCAGAATTCAGAGGTCAAACGTCTCGAATACTTTTCGGGGGACTCAGAAGGTTTTCTCCTGAACTCCTTGACAGCAAAGAGTTTCTCAGCGTTTGGCCCTTCCTGCACCTTCTTGTGACAAATTCGTACAACTCCGAAAGCACCCTTGCCAACAACTTCCTGACAACGGCCGTATTTTTCTGCAAAGCTAGCAGGATCCTTTTTTAAAGGAGCAACTGCACCATCACTGCCACCAGGGGTAGCCTCGTTGAGGTAAAATTTCTTTTGTGTCTGTGAAGCGCCACTGTAGGGCACACTTTGGTCCATAGTAGCGACCTGCTTCATATAGCCCGAGAACAAGGAAGGAGGGTCCGCGCTACTCCGTTGATTTTTCTGGCTCATGAGAATATCAGGGACTGCCGACTTGGCTTCACCACGGAGTTTCTGGGCCCCAAGCATGTTCTTAATCATGCTGCTCAGCTTTTCTTGACGTTTTGCGCTCTTCAAGTGGTGCTCGTGACCGCCTCCCTCAAGCATCACAAACCTCCCGGAGCTTACCGATGCCATAGCCGCGATGTTGACTGAGCTTGCAGTCGCCTTGTCGTTATTTTCGGAGCGGGAGCGAAGTGTTGCAAGTGAGTTTTCGTCATGTGTTGGTGCAATCTGCCCGCGACCGTTGAGCGACACCGGCGGCGAACTGGGCCTCGAAATGTCTGATGATTGGTGCGAAGCCGCGAGCGGGGCTTGACGCGGGTCCGGATGCAAAGCGTGGCGCGACTCTTGGTGCGAGCTGTCAAGTGAAACCACTGAATTTGTGGGAGATGGCACTTGGCTCTGCCGAGCGGTATCCGCGCTGGGAGTGCGTTGACCCGCACCCTTGCCGGCACCGAAAATTTTGCCAATTTTGGAGGAGAGCGTGTTCTTACGACTCCTAGGAGTCGGTGTCTCCATGGATGTAGCGGTCATGACGGGAACTGAAACCTTTTCTCCACTCTATGGAGTTTACACTCACTTTTTGTTACCCTAAGCGGCTAAATGCGAAGCTCTTTAAAAGCTCCTTCTGTAGGCGTATAACTATACTTTGAACGCCCTGGGGCTCTTATTAGCTTCTGACTTCTGTGGCGGCACTCAAATACCGGTGGCGTGTACTAGGGACCAGTGATACGCCAAATTAGAAAAGCGGCACTTTATAAAAACAAAAAAAACCGCACCAGCCAGTTTTGAACCCAATACTGCAAGCCTTGACGAATTTGCCACTGCTTTGGAATCCAGCTCTCGGACTCTTTAGCTTTTCAGGACCGCTTGTGAGACTTTCGACGCGAAATTATGTTTCCACTTTCCTTGAGGTACCGCCGCCACCGCTGCTAATTTTTACTAATATCTCATCTCATATACCCAATAACAATTTTCAACTCGTAATTTTTTCCTCATCCTCGCGCGCTACCCGTCTCTGGAAACCGCCTGCCATGCCACCTCACAATCCGCTGCACGCACACAACAAACGGACTAAGCTAAGAAAAAAAAAACATTTTGGGATTGGCATAAACAACTACGAAGCCTTTGCTAACGAAATGGACCGCCTAGAAGTGCAGTGTTTGTTGGAGGATTCGAGAGGGAGCTACGGATTGATAAATCTAAATAAGAAACGTTGAAGTGTAGACTGGCCGTTCCTCAAAACGCCCTCCTCTTGCACTGCTACTTTGAGCTTCAAGAGGGACAGCAAGCCTAGCCGCGGTGCTAGCCGGGTACTAGCAGGAGGTTGTATCGCCCGTTATTTCTGCAGACTGTAGCGCGGTGCGAAGAAAGTTAGCCTGAAGCGCCTTATAATGAGCAAGTAGCAGCTTAGAAGCCCATTAATCCGTCAGCGTGCCCATTACAAGACGCGCGATGTATAGCTAGCTGGTCGTCAACAGACGACTGAACAGCGTACTGTAGGCACTGATCACGTGATGGGAAATCGTTGTCTAAGTATAGAAGTTGCTCAGTTCCGAATGACCGTGCGAAACGGCGACAAGCCCGCGCGCTTAATAGGTTCCTTGATGCTTAGCCGAGTGGCCTCGTCGGGGTGAAATTAGCCATGCCAAGGTCGGCACACTAGGCGCCTCATTTTACGCAGCCAGTCCTGCGTAAGCGCCTAGTGAGAATTTGGAGAATTCAAGATGGTGTACGCAAGCGCTCTCTAAAGTGCGGTACCGGCAAGTCTCGTCATTTTCACAAGCGCCCAAAAAACACAAATAGGCGACGGGAGTCTGGCAATCGGCGGGATGCTTCTCTACAAACGTCCACTACAGCTTCCTAAAAAGTCTAACTCGTATCACATTATCAAGAAACACGCGCCGTGTTCCGCGCGGGTGTCACGTCTCTCGTATATCAGCGGTTTGGGGCTTTGGCGGCTACTGACACTCATGGCACTCATGACCGTATCACGCCTTTGATGACCTTTCCGCGCGGCTTTGTCTCGTTAAACTTTGGCTGATCATCTCTAACGTATCAAGAACTCAAATCTAAGAACCCACTTCTCGACCTTTCAGCAAGACGGGCGTGTGGTCTAGAGGTATGATTTCCGCTTAGGGTGCGGGAGGTCCCGGGTTCGAGTCCCGGCTCGCCCCGTTTAGTTTTATTTTTCTTCCGCTGGCTGAAGTTGGCGACTTCTTTTTTTTTCTCCTTTTACGCAGCGATGTTATCTGGCGTGTTCCCTACTTTTTTCCTGCAGCTTGCCTCCGCGTGGACTGTGCGCAACTCAATCTCCGTACACTTCTGCTCTCGCTCTTGTCTCGCATGCGGTGACCTTCGTTATGCGAATGACCATATTTGGATTTTACTTGGTCACGCATAAACCAGATAATCGACGTCGGATCCTGAAAATCGCGGAGCCGAAGTTATTATCTGTGGAACCTTGCTGTTTGTGTATATTGCACTACAACGTCAACCGCCCACGAACGCCTAGAAATGGCCGCATTGGTTCGCGGGGAAAATACGTGACCAAGTGCTTTGCCACAGCACGAGGCGCTCGTAGCCGAGCACGGCCATTTGTATATAAATGAGGGCCAGAAGAAGGGGAGCAAGGGTCAGTCGAGAGAAGCCGGAGTATCAGGTATAATTTGTATCGTTTGCGAGTTAACTAGCAGCAGTTATATATCTTTCTCCAGCAAACAATCCAGTTTGACAGTTTCCCAGTAATTAAGGTTTACAGGTAGACCTAGTGTGGTGGAGCTCATAGAAAGAATCATTACGCAAGACATCTCATAAGCGGTGCCTAGCAAGACGACCGAAACAAAGAATATTCACGACACACACGACAAAATGTCGGTTCTAGCATCAACCAGAAACACACTGGCGCGTGGGCTTTTGCAGCAGTCAAACTCGGGCCGCGCGTCTGTACTATTGACCGTTGGTGGGGCACGCCTTTACAGTAACGGCGAGAAAACGTTAAAAGAGCGCTTCGCGGAGATCATCCCAGCCAAGGCCGAACAAATTAAGCAGCTGCGCCAGGAGCACGGCTCGACGGTAATCGGCGAGGTGGTCCTCAATCAGGCATACGGTGGTATGCGTGGCATCAAGGGCTTGGTGTGGGAAGGTTCAGTTCTGGACCCAGATGAGGGTATCCGGTTCAGAAACCGCACCATTCCCGACATTCAGAAGGAGCTGCCAAAGGGGGCCGGCGGCACCGAACCACTACCAGAAGCGCTGTTCTGGCTGCTGTTGACCGGCGAGACACCTACCGAGTCCCAAGTCAAGGCGTTGTCCGCGGATTTGGCTTCCAGATCCGAGCTTCCTGAACATGTTTCACAACTGCTAGACTCTTTGCCTAAGGATCTTCACCCAATGGCTCA
This sequence comes from Lachancea thermotolerans CBS 6340, assembly GCF_000142805.1. Classification (NCBI taxonomy): domain Eukaryota; kingdom Fungi; phylum Ascomycota; class Saccharomycetes; order Saccharomycetales; family Saccharomycetaceae; genus Lachancea; species Lachancea thermotolerans. The sequence goes on along the minus strand of NC_013084.1, from coordinate 1,070,093 downwards.
GTTCTCTATCGCTGTGACCGCTTTGGAGAGCGAGTCCAAGTTTTCCAAGGCCTATGCACAGGGAGTGTCCAAGAAGGACTATTGGAATTACGCTTTCGAGGACTCCATGGACCTCATCGGTAAGCTACCAGTTATTGCCTCCAAGATATACCGCAATGTTTTCAAGGATGGAAAGCTCGGTTCTGTTGACCCCAACGCGGACTTCGGTAAGAACCTTGCTAATCTGCTGGGTTTCAAGAATGACGAGTTTGTTGAGTTAATGAGGCTTTACTTAACCATCCACGCCGACCACGAGGGTGGTAACGTTTCTGCACACACAACTCACTTAGTGGGTTCCGCCTTGTCATCCCCTTATTTATCTTTCTCGGCTGGTTTGAACGGTTTGGCGGGTCCACTCCATGGTCGTGCCAACCAAGAAGTCCTGGAATGGCTCTTCAAGCTCAGAGAAGAGGTCAAGGGCGATTATTCTAAAGAGACCATTGAAAAATATTTGTGGGACACTCTGAATTCAGGAAGGGTTGTTCCCGGCTATGGCCACGCCGTATTGAGGAAAACTGATCCTCGTTACACAGCTCAACGTGAGTTCGCCCTAAGACACTTCCCTGACTACGATCTCTTTAAGCTGGTCTCTACAATCTATGAGGTCGCCCCAGGTGTGTTGACAAAGCACGGCAAGACAAAGAACCCATGGCCTAATGTTGACTCTCACTCTGGTGTTCTATTGCAATACTACGGCTTGACAGAGGCATCGTTCTACACCGTCCTGTTTGGTGTTTCGAGAGCGCTAGGTGTACTGGCTCAGCTCATCATTGACAGGGCCGTTGGTCAGCCAATCGAAAGACCCAAATCTTTCTCGACTGAGAAATATGCTGAGCTTGTGAAATCCATTAACGCAAAGAAATAATAACATTCACCCGTAGCAGTCGCTGCCCATAGCATACTAGTATATGTCAATTCCCTTCCACTGTTCTTCAAGTCCAGAACATGAGGCCCATTTATCTATTTTATAATTTATGTTCGAAAATGATAATGACAATGACGATATTGATTTCTGTCGCATGAGATTGCGCCCTTGCCCCCCTTAATCTCTTCGGCCCGTTTCCTCCGGTGGACTATGAACAAAAGCTGACAAACAGTCTCAATGGAGAGGGTGGGCAGCATAATCTTTACGCCATTAGAAACCTTATCACTGATTTGAGTTATTACACATTTATTTCTAAATGCATTTAAATTGCATGCTACACGCCGCATAGCAAGACTTACTAAGATATTATTATTATGCACGTCTTTTTTTCGGGGTCTTTTTCAATAGCTGAGGGCAACGCGTCCCCGCTTTGGCCTAAAAAAATATTTGTATATATAACTATCAAGGGGCCGAGAACGTAAAGATTAGTTGTTTCGACGCCAATCGTTTCCGAGAGCATCACAAACCTCTCCACACAGCATGGCAAAAATCGCTATCATAACCTATTCATTGTACGGTCACATCGACACTCTAGCTAAGTCTATCCAAAAAGGGGTCCAGGCCGCAGGCGGACAAGCTGACCTTTTTCGGGTTGAGGAAACCTTACCAGAGGAAGTGCTCGAAAAGATGTTTGCTCCTGCCAAACCTGATATCCCAATTGCCACGACTCAAGTGCTCGAGGAATATGATGCTTTTCTTTTCGGAGTGCCTACAAGGTATGGCAACGTACCAGCTCAATGGGCTGCATTTTGGGACCAAACTGGCGGGTTATGGGTCAAAGGTGCTCTTCAAGGGAAACCTGCCGGCTTGTTTGTGTCTACTGGCTCTTATGGAGGTGGCCAAGAAATAACAATCAAAACTTGTATGACCTACTTGGTTCATCATGGGCTAATCTACATTCCGCTAGGGTACAAGAACGTCTTCGCGGAGCTTTCAAATGTCGAGGAAATCCACGGCGGCTCCGCTTGGGGTGCAGGAACCCTGGCTGGCGTTGATGGATCAAGACAGCCAAGTGAGCTTGAGCTCAGGATGGCTGTTGCTCAAGGTAAGTCATTCTATGAAGTTGCGCAACATTTCCCCCTTTCTGCTAAAAAAGCTGCTAAAAAAGAGGTCGGAAGCGCACAGAAGAGCTCAGCGGCTCAGAGGACCACTCAGCAAGCACCTGCTAAAACCGAAAAGAAAGAGCCTAGCAAATCAGGTTGCTGTGTGATGATGTGAGCTGCATGTTGCACCCTGTCAACCAAAACGCATGTGCTGTTACTAAGATGTAACTTTAAACTACTTAATTGTATATCAGCAGTAGGTAAGCCAGCGAAAGGGCAGCTCCTACGCGGTTTCTTCAAAACTAAAACCAAAGCTGAAATTAGAACCTGATTCTGCTGCTAGGTTGGTCCATGCTTCTGAAGTCTTCGTCGCTGGCGGATTTGTTCTAGCCTCTTGTCGGGCTGCATTGACCTCCAGCTCGTGCATATCAGCAAGGGCTCTTTCTGTATGTTTACCATATTTTGATTCTCTCACTAGTTCCACAAAAAATTCGAAAATTGGAGGCTCCAGGTCTAAGTCAATTAGCCCACAGTCTTCGTTGTTCAAGGCATGGTGTCTGCACTTTTCCAAGAAATTCTCAATGACTTCATAATTTGGAGAAGAATCTGATTTCATTGGGTGTGCTGACAAGAACCTTTTCATTGCATTCACCGTATCTTGCAGATGGAAGCCAGATATTTGCTTCTTTTTGTTCTTGAAGAATAGTAGAACCTTCGAAAGGATAGGTGCCGGGACAAAGTTTTCTGTTAAAGCCACCGAATCTGTAAGATTTATTACAGTATGCCACCACCCAGAAGGCACATATATACATTCGCCTGGAAATGTCACGGCAATTTGACATTTTCCCTCTTGGGCCAACTTGACTGCATCATTATAGTAGCCTGACAGAACCCATTCGCCAACCCCAACTGGCGACGTGACTTCTTCTTCTTCCTTGTCGGTCGATACCCCAGGCGGCTTGACATCTGGTGGGAGCATCATCCACAGCTTCTTTCCCGTCAAACCCGCATTCCAGGCTGACGTTTGATTAGGATCTTTGTGAAAGGTTGAACCACTACCCGCCTTACCAACAATGAGCCATCTATGATCGGGCCGGCAATTAATTTCTTGACCTTCAAAAGCTTTGAAAAGATCATAAGTGAAGATCTTCGGGGCCATGTATTCCCCTTTAAGTGTCTGAATCGCCTCGCTGCTACAGTCAAAAAGATACAAAGGCGACTCGTCATTGTTGTTTCTAGAGTAGTTGGCGTAATATGATAACTTCCATTCTACCGCCTCTTGACGGAAGTTGATGTCACCGAATCTACCCACCAGATATTCGAGGTCCCACAAGGGCCATCTTTTTTCATCCCCTTCACCACATAGGATGAATGGCTTGCTGCAGTACGACCTTTCAAAAGTCTCGAGTGTCAAATCCGCTTCTTTGATACGCTCAACGCCGAATTCTGGATTCAAAGTGTGGCGCAAGGCACTCGAGTTCTCTTCAAATGCAATCACTCTTTTGAAGAGATATTCGTAGTCGATTTTTGAGCATTGATATGGCCTATATAAGAAGTCCGAAAAAACCAAATCATTGACTTGAATCAGAGCTTCTTCATCGAGTTTAAGCAAGGTTTTCCTCCATGATCCTCTCCATTTTCTACATCCATATGGATGGTAACCACTGCTGTTCGGAACATTACCTCCTTTGGCCTCAAGGCGCATAAACTCATCAATGTACAACTTTCTCCACAGCTCTTCATTGTAAGTGTAAGCGTATAGTACTCTCGAAGAATGCCCCAAGCTAACCAAGTCACTTGGACTGTCGATAAAAGATAGCGCCAGTGCTAATATCTCTTCACTCAGCGCCGCTAGGTGTCCAAGTTGCCTTTTCCTCGAAAGGTCAAGTTCTTTAAGATTGTTGTGAAGGTATATATTTCCTGACGGTTTGACACCTAAAGGATGGATTGGCGCGATTGTATGCGCATCTATACGGTAATTTGGTATCTTCTTTGCCCGCTTGCAATCGACAGCCATCTTGATTTTGATATATATGAGTATCGCATCGATGCTCGTTTTCGGCGTCTTTTAACAACTTTTGATGTCATCAAAAAGTCGTTATAATTTCTTTTTAGTTTTAACTGGGCGACTTCATTTTAATTATAACGCTGAACATCGATGACTTTGGGTTCGGTCAGCTAGCTCCCATGAAAGACCCATATGTAGATCTTTTCGTTCTGCCTATTTATATACAAGTTTCGCGGCTACGCTATAATTTAGTAGTTCGAGAGCGTGAATTTAATGCGCTTAGCTATCATTCTTCCCTGCGGGTAAACTCCTCATACGACGGTCTAGGTAGCTATCTTTGTCCTTAAGCTTCTTCGCGTACTCTGTTTCCTTCTTCCCTGGATATAGAATTCTTTTATCGAGATTAGACAATTCTTGCTCTTGAAGAGGCTCCTGGGTCTTCCTAACCGTATGGCTCTTCCATATATGACGTATTTCACCAACGCAATGCATACAAAGGGTGTTTGCCCTTTTAAAGTGGCCGCAAGATGGGCAGCGGTTGAGATGGTGTATCATTTGCAATTGCTTCCTACCGGGTCCATAAAGTTTTTGTCTCTTCTTCTGATGGGAAACCTTTTTCTTGGGAACAGCTAAAAGTATCCCTTCTTTGGCAGGCGAAGCACTGTCTGGAGAAAGCTGTGGCTCAACCTGCCCTTCTAGAAGCTCATGGAGAAGTCGAGGTAGTGCCGTGGGGGCGGGAGCCAGCTGCCATGAAAAGGACCAGCTCGGCAACAACGAAAATACAGGAAGGCAGCGCTTCTTCAAAGTCGCAACAAAGGACATCAAAAACACCTCTTCTATTTCAGCCACTGTTCAGTTGAAACAACAATACCTGCAGAGTGTTGCGCCTTTCAACTTCGCTTCTAACAAATGACCCAAAATTTTCCAGGTCACTATTGACGAAATTAATACCCTGTTTTCGCTTTCGAATCAAATTAGTGAGAACCAAAAGTTAGCATTCGCCAGTCGAGCGCGTAAACAATCAACTTTGATCCAGGGCTCCCTACAGAGACGCAAGTTTACAAAATGTCGATTAAAACCCCACCGGACAACAGCCTTATCTCTCCAACAGGTTATGTTGGTTTTGACACCATAACCAGCCAAATTGAGCACCGCCTCTTGAAAAAGGGCTTCCAGTTTAACATAATGGTTGTGGGCCACTCGGGGCTGGGAAAGAGCACTTTGATTAACACCCTCTTTGCTTCTCATCTGATTGACTCTGCCACTGGACGTGACATTTCTAAGGATCCAATTTCTAAGACAACGGAGATCAAAGTTTCATCTCATTCTCTTGTTGAAGACAGGGTGCGCTTGAACATCAATGTAATCGACACTCCCGGTTTTGGAGATCAGGTCAACAACGACAAAGTTTGGGAGCCAATGGTAAAATACATTAAGGAACAGCATTCTCAGTACTTGCGCAGGGAATTAACGGCGCAGCGTGAAAGATTCATCCCCGATACAAGAGTGCACGCTGTTCTTTATTTCATCCAACCCAATGGTAAAGGTTTAACACAATTAGATATAGCATCTCTGAAAAGGTTGACTGAAATCGCTAACGTAGTCCCCGTTATTGCAAAAGCCGACACCCTTACAATGGATGAAAGGGCGGAATTCCGGGAAATTATTCAGAGACAGTTTGAAAAGTTTGATTTCAAGATTTACCCCTATCAGTCTGAAGACCTCACTGAAGAGGAGCTGGAGCTAAATGAGAGCATACGGTCAATCATTCCCTTTGCAGTAGTCGGCTCAGAAAAGGAAATCTCTGTCAATGGTGAGTTAGTTCGGGGCAGAAAAACGCGTTGGGGTTCCATAGTCGTTGAGGACATTAACCAATGCGAGTTTGTCTTTTTGAGAGAGTTTCTCATTAGAACGCACCTTCAGGACCTAATCGAAACCACTTCATTGGTCCACTACGAGGGTTTCAGATCTAGACAACTTATTGCGCTAAAAGAAAATGCCAGCAGCCGCGCATCTGCAACCCACATGGCCCAAACGTCTAACACCATGTTACAACGTTGATTAAAAGAATCATGGGTGGTGCTGTTGAGGGCCGGAGGGGTTGCTTGGCGATGGAGAACTTGAGCCAAAGACTCTTCAGATGACGCAAAGCCGGTAAAATGTTTGCCTAACCAGTAAGTATGTAGTGAGACTTCTTTTAGGTTATAATTATAAAGTATCACCCAAGACAAATTGGGATTTTAGCAGAATATCTCAGAGATGAGAATAAAGATTTGGTTTCAAGCCACGGCGGAAGCTGTGCCTTGATAGGCTGGGTAGTTTCGAATATGCCAACTTCATTATTTCAAGGCAAAAAAATGGGAGGCGTAGGTTTAGCGGCCAACTACAAATCAAGAGGAGTTTTTAATGAAAGCAAATTTGATCCAGGCGGCTAGAAACTCGCTGCCATCTTCGCGCTTGCTAGCCATCCAATCACACATAGACCACTTTAACGGGTGATTATTCACAACCTTCAAGATTTAGTAAACATAATGCGCATACCTCCACGGTCCGATGAGCGGAAACAAGTTCGCTCACGGCCTTACAAATCAAGGCCCCTCTCTGAGTTGGGCGTAAATAGTTGAAACATTTCGGTTACATTTGAATAGCAAGTCCTTACCTTGTTGGGCACTTCACCCAAAAAAACTACAAATATTCCCTTAAAGTTAGTCAGTACAATTTGAAGCAAACAGTTGTGCGTGAATGACTAAACCTAGTTACCTAGAACTTCTCTTAATCCAAAGAGCGAATTTCCATGACCTAAAAACAAAATTTGGGGCAACGTTACTCTTCGAAGAAAGGGTTTTTGGAAAGTGATGTCTGTCCGGTTTGACCTAAAAATGCCACAGAGGACGTGAACGTAAAGGAGGAATCCCTTCAAAGCTCTTTCAAAAAGCACATTGAATGTCAGTCCCTAAGGCCAAAATTGTAAAACGTAAATCATATTCCACGAGTAGTTGATTCGACTTAAAAGTATGTAATATCCTTCAATTAAAAAACTTGTTTCGGAACACTTAGCAGTTAACTATTCCAAATTTTTCTTTATTATAACACTTTTGTATCTATTTTTGTGCTCATATTTGACGTAAAATTCAAAAAAAAAAATGGAGCGTACCACGTGCGCTGTCATTAATTTTCCCACAAATTATCGCAATACATTTGCAGTAAATTACCTACTCTCTTAGCCGCTTCACCGCAAGGTTCCACTTATCGGAAATGCTTTAGATGGGCGGCTATTGCGGGAGCCACAGCACACACGCAATTAGAGTTTATTGCTTCGAATTATTTAATTTTCTATTTATCCTCTTCCGAAAACTCGTCAAGGTCTGGAATTGGAAATTTAAGAATACAAGCGAGACCAGTTAATCTGTCGAGTTCTTCTCCAGAACTGTGAAGGGAGCTAAAAACCACAACGGACCCGCCAGCTCGTTCAACATCTTGGGTAATACCCACACATTTCTTTCTCATGTTCAGATCGTCAGAGCGCAGAAGCCCGTCTGTGACCAAAAGTGTATCGATTGCTCCCATTTCTGATGCCTTCGTTACCTCGGCCTCCCCATACCATGCCTTGAAATCATCGTCGTTCAAATGCTGCAAAAATTCATCCATTACTAAAGCTTCCTTCGAATTTTTGGCATCCTGTAGCCTTGAACCATATGCCGGATTTTTCAGGACTTCGTTTATACCCTGAAGGTATCCAGTAGAACAATGAGCAACCAAGAACCGTGATTTGTTTGCAAGGATGGTTTTGTTCTGTTCCTCTTGAGCGTAAGACAAAATTTTATCAAAGAGAGTTTTGGCATAAAACCCTGGAGAGCAAAGCAGGATGACTTTTAATTGCGCAAAGTCAAAATGTCTTTTCATGGATTCGTATGTTGCTTTGTAGAACTTCTCCACCTTCTCGTCGAATTTAGCAACATCAGTTCCTCTCTTTTTCTTTGGCAAGCTGTATTCTATCTTGTTCTTCAGTATCGTACTGAAAGAGCTCAGAAGGCAAATGTGAGCGATACCTTCCTGTAGAACGATCGCTGCGATATCCGAGCGACTCTCTAAGTTGCAAGCTTCTTTCAGTTGCTTCGCAACAAAATTATTGTAGTCGTATTTCAACAAAGTGAACGAATATTTGTAGTCTACCGTGAAGCTGAAGTATTTTCCCAAAGGTATGTCGACGTTTGCTCTTCCGCTTTCATCTTCAGTTGTGATGCCCTTGTATCTCAGAAACTCGTGCTGGGGCTCAAACTCAGAAGACACAATCCTGAGCCGTAGTTTGATGAGTTCTGTGGTCTTCTTTTTACCAGTGCTGTCCACTTTGCTTGTAACCATTCTTTTGAAAATGACTTCGTCATCTGTGTTTATGATGTTGTATAGGCAGAAAAGGTCTTCCTTGTCTTGAGGAAGCAGTGTAAGCTGCTCGGGATTGTTTCCATTGCCCGTGACTTGACTTATTAGCTTCATTGAGGGGGAAGATTTGTTGATGAGTTTTGGAGTTGGAATTGTATGTAATTTACACCGGTTAACTTAAATTTCAAAAACTGCTATTGAATTTAGTCAGGCCTTTTGACAATCAAGCAAAAGTCTTGTACATATGAGAAATAACATATCATATGCGGGCCCATTGCTGCAAAATCGGGGTTGCTAGAAACGCTACGTAGATGCCGGGTACGTGGCTGAACCCAAGGGGCATTGACTATCACCAAAACCTTATGGCACGTGATAGAAATTAAGATCGGAATTCAAGCCGAGAGATTCAGTCTCTAGAGCGGTATCTCTTCTTGCCAATGTCCAATGGGATGTACCTATACTTAATCATGTGTTGAATCTGCCGCCTCATGGTTAGCGCAAATAACAAGACAAAATATACAACCAAAATAGGCCAAAAAACTGGGATATCAAAAACGCGGAACAACGTTAGGACTGAACAAAGACAGACAGCCCTTACGGAGTTATGCCAGAATTTAAACTCAGGCAATCTTCTTATGAAGGGCCTGAACTCGTCAGCTCTCTCGCCAGCCTCTAATTCATTGTTTTCCTCATCTTGCTGCAGCGAGACATCAAATTTGGGTGTTAAGAAGGCTAAAAATTGGTTGAGAAGATAAATAGATAGCCCATAGCATACAACGTACCATCCTTCTCCATATATGACGCGAAGGAAGAAGAGCACTAACATGCCTCCAAGAGCGCCCCATCTATACTTCAAATGAGGTGTGACCTTATCGAGGTAAACCTGGTACTGAGTTTTGTACTTGTTCATGAAAGCAGCGGCTTGTGCTGATTTGTCTGCTCCATCCATTGTTGTAATTCTTTTGTTGTTCCAGATTTATTATGGCTAGAAGAAGTTGGTTAGGTCGATTAATTATGTTTTAATTATTTTTTCGATGTATCACTATGACAGCTCTAAAATGAAGATCGGAATCATTGACGCTCATCACAAAGAAAATACGCAGCATTCTTTCCAGCTCTTGTTCAGCAATCAAGGTACTCTTTGAAATTCAATTGTGCTTTTTTTTAACGCGCATCGCACTGTGTAGACTGCAGAGACGAAAACGTCCATATAGCTTTCATCTAGTGAGCGCGTTGCGCAAGCGGGTTCAATTACAAATTGTTTTTCAACAACCTCCATAAAAGCCTTAGGGATCTATCTACCCTTTGATCATTGCTAATGTTGATCGGTGAGCGCTAATTTGTGAAATGCGAAATTCGGTCTTAACTATGGGTGGAGTATTTTTTCTATATTCAGGTTGACATGCTGCTTTCCATTGGCAGCCAAGAGCTATATCCTAGTGTTACGCGGTCCTCTTACCATTGCATTATGGATCAAGCCGAAACGCTGGGCGTTAAACTCTGGCGCCAATAAGTGCTCACTTCCCTGGAGACATGTCTCAAATCCCACGTAAGCTCAAAATGCGAAATTGCAAGTCAGATAAGGGGAACATGGGTCCTCCCTTGGAAGCTTTTAAACGCTGAAATTAAGCTCTGACCTGAAACTCGATCCGGATTGTTGGGTTCAACTCCGGTTCTTTCTAAAGCTTTTTCCCTATGATTCTAGTTGCGGCCTGGATGCCCAAACTCACATGTCTTTGAGGCTCATTTTTGAAGTTCTCTATGGTCACCGGCTCTGTGTGAAACATTAGGCGATCAATTTCAGCTTGCATCTCGTCTTTGAGATCAGAATCCTCAGTAACTAACACAACATTCGATTCCAAATCTACAGAATATGCCCTCCTTGTGTAATTAGAAGAACCGACTATAGTGATCGCAGGTCTTTGATCTTTCTCATTATTATCTGAGAGCCAAATACCTTTGGCATGGTATGACCATCCACCAGGTGTATTGACGATTCCTTTCTTCCACTCGTTCAGGCTAATCTGGGACTCTTTTCCACGATTTCGCACTTCAGATAAAAACTTTTCGGAAAGGTGTAGATAGGCGCTCGGAAGGAACTTTGAAACACCCTTAGATTGATAGAAGCCATTCGCAAACGGAGAAGCTGTTATTACGTTGCCTTCTTTGCAAGGTGCCCCTAAAAGGAGGCTTTTGATTTCAGGAAGCATATTAAAGTAACCAGCAGTAAACGTCCACTTAACTGAGCCGTCAGGGATGTGTGACAGAATCTGAAGTATCGTGGGCTTTTCGGTAGAGTAATCCTGTGGGCTAGCTCTAAATAGAGGGGTAAATTGAGAAATTGGGTACACTCTGGTGCTATAAGTTTTAGGCTCAAAGGCTTCATAATCAGCAGTTTCGTCCACTGGATCTGTCAAGAACGTTTTCAGGGTGCTTGAGCAAACTTTAAGAAAACTTGCCTTGTCGGCTCGAGGGTCGACGGCGATATTGTCGTGCGGCCAGATCATTTTGTATTTTTGGACAGCTTCAGAATAATGTACCTGGTAACTCATGCTGCTCACTAGCTGGTGTAGTTTGAAATAGTAACTAGCGAGCTTGCGTGATTTGAACAAATAATATCGATCCTGTCGATTTGAAAAATAGTCGTTGGATAAGTTGGCACCGGAAAGGATAACCTCGTCATCGACTCCGTAGATCTTCATGTGCTGGAGCCCAATTCCTTCATTAAATCTCCGAGGTATCACCGCTTCCTTAAACGGCGTCAAGTCAGGTGTCCGGTACAAGCGTATGTCGACCCGATCCTTATGGCTTCTAAGCAATTCTGACAACAAAGAGGCAGAGCAGCTCTTTGGAGCCTCCCTAGTACCTCGCAATCCATCTACCAAAAAATAGACTTTCAAACTGGCGTTGCGGTCAAGGGCATCGGAAATGCACTTAATAAGTTCTCTTTCAGAGGTCCCAATGTAAAGGGAGGCCAAAAATATCCTATCCTTTGCAACTGATATCTTCTGTTTCAGGGTGTTATAGAAACAACTTGGAGTGTCCAAAATTTTGATCTCGCCCTTTCTGAAGAAGAAGCAAGCATTTAACTTAGACAGCTGCTGTTTGACCTCATCCGTGTATGAGACTCTGCGAGATTGAGCAGCTTTCTGACTGTTTTTCATGCTTTCCACACTAGTAGTGTGAAGTCTGAGAGAACGCCAAAAACTGCCTGCAAATATTCCTTGCTTTTGAAGAGTTGCGGGCCTCATGCGGATGACAGCATTCCTCAGCACTATTCTCCAATAAACGCCATATTCCTATGACAATCCCCACATATATTGGTTGCTCATGTGGCTTTTTGTTATGAATATATGATTAAGTTGCACCCGTTAACACAATCAAAGCTCGCGTGGCGTAATGGCAACGCGTCTGACTTCTAATCAGAAGATTGTGGGTTCGACCCCCACCGTGAGTGTTTTTTAGTTTTTAGTGTTATTTTGATGATTGCCAAAAATGCTTTCAATGCTAAGTTATGATACTTACTATCAAAGTATTCCATTATTTTTTAAGGGCTTTAGCTGAGAGTAACTAGGTCGTTCGCTTCCTGAAGCGTATGGTCGCGGGAACGTGCTGGCCCTTCCTGTCAATTCTGTCCTCAAAGTTTCAGGTAATTCGTCTGAAAAATCCCATGCGCTCGAATAATTAGATTCAATCTCGTCATCACGGACCGTACTAACAGGAGAAAGTTTCGAGGTATCGAAGCGAGCTTTTTCACTCCTTCGGGTAGGTGTATGAGGGCTTTTGGGCTGAAAAAAGTCGTGAGGCAGTTTTGAGACCATGTTTGACACATTCACGATGGAAGACCGCGAGCCCTTTCTCTGAAGTTTCTCGCCTCGCACAGTAGTAGATGTCGTTGAAGGGGAAGGGTATTGAGCACTTTGCCATGGATGTGGCTTAGGAAGAGGCGCGCTGCTGCTATACGCGGTGTGAGGGAACAGCCAGCGGGTCAGCCCGCCGAAAACGTCAACGCGCTTTTCCGGAATCCTTATCCACCTGTGTAAGGTTCCTAAGCATAGCCCACAGTACGCCCCAATTAGGATGCCTAATGCCATCAAGGTGACAAAATACTGTATGCTCAGCGCTATAGTTACGGTAGTGAGACGCAAGTTTATTTTAGTGAGATCACTAAGCGTTGTATTGTAGAATAGTATCAGTGGTAAGTTTGTAGGCAGAAACATGAGGTTGACAACATTTCGAGTTATAATAGCTGCAGGCGACCAGAAAAAGAAGTGAAAGAGCCTCAGTAAAGGGCCCAGCGACAATTGATAAAGAACTCTAAAAGCCCCTTTCACTAGCGAGGCTCCTTTGCTGGCCAAGCTCGCCATCCGGTAGAAGAGTACCACAAAGCATGAAGCAACTTTCGCCATCCATTGTGAACCATTTGAACCTGGCATGAACAAGAATAATGTTTCTCGCTTGTGGTCTTGTATGTTTTCTGAAGCCCTGTGACATTCTAGACCATCAGGTTTAACGTGTTAGCGTTACCCTACCATTGTGACCTGGAAAATTTGAAGGCGCGTATATAAACAAGGACATCAGAACTCGTCTTAAGAAAATTAGCAAGTTGTCGGTCACCAAGGATAGAAGAGGCGGCAGTTGTTTGGAGTCTATAAGCTTATAGACTCGATACATAAGTTGCTTCTCTTAACAGGATCAATCACGTAGCACCCTCCTATTTCTGCCCCACGTTCTCTACGCAACCATAGAATGATGGGTTCTACTAACGGAGGAGAGAAAGCCTGTTGACGCGGGATCCACACTTTTGATACAACCGTGGATCCTTGTGTTGCCAGGATCGTGTGGACGCATTGAATGCCTCTGAGATACCTTCACAGTACTCGGAGAATCAAGGCCCCACTACATTTGTAATTGTTTTTGTAAAGCTCAGTCGGCGGGTTGCCCTATGTGTTTGCTATATGAAATGGCCCTTCAATGCAGATACGTTGCACTTTATTAGTAGTATTGCAAAGAATAATCCTGTAAGCCGCCTGATTTCGTGAAATCATCTGAGATTGGATGGGTATGTCTTTATGTGTTATGATGCGCTGAGCGATTTGTTCTCTTCAAAATGTTGAATGTCGACGCATGAATACAAACATAAATTGAACAATAGTCACAGCATTTCATGATATATTCAAACCTGAACTATGAGATAACAGTTAAGAGACGCAAATAATGCCTTTTTATGACTGAGTTCGCTACAGAGGTGCGCCACAATAAAAAAAGTGAGTTTCCGAAGCACCATCAGGCTTTAAAATTATTCTTACATGTTTGGTTCGACTGCTCCAAAATTATATGAATTCGTGATGTCTTTGTTGGCAAGGCTTCATAATGCAGGAGAAAGTAGCCGTAAATAACAACGGCTAGAAAGAACTGAATAGCTTTGGCTTTTTTCCCTATAAAATCTAACATTTAAGGCAGGCAGTTGAAAAAGCTAAGTCGTTCTAGCTAGAAACAGTTTAGTAACAGATCGACCGGGGCGAAACTTTTGGATAACATTGGCTATATATTTGTGCAAAATTCTCAGCGATTTTCCTGCAGCAGCCTTGTTTGTATAAGTATGCTCAATACTGGCTACCGAGATGAAAACGCAGTCTCCATCAACTCACATTGATTCGTGTCTTGTTTATGAATCATCGGCCCCGCGATTTAATGAAAAGTATGAAAGGTTCTCACAAAATATGTATTATCATTCATGTTTGAATCGGCCCCAAAAAGGGACTCAACTTTTTTGTATTAGGAAAAAAGATGGTTAAAAGAAGTAGGATTTTCAAGGATCTTTATTCAAGACGCGAAACTATATGATAGTTTCACTAGTTCGGTCCGTATCCTCAATCTTGAGAATAATAAAGTGTTACAGAAAATTGCCAGTGCCAGAGTTGCGCGGCAGCCAAAAGTCGCGACATGCTTTTATTTCAACATTAACACTCATAATTAACGCCCACGTTTTTAACAGATTACAGTACAGCAAGTGCTATCTTATCAGGAGGAACAAGCTCTATTTTCACCTCAACTTACCTGTACCATATAGAGTGTTTCAAAGGCTTTAGTCGTTTTCATCCCCAAAATTGTATTGAAGGCGTGCTCTTTCGTTGATCCCGCTTGAAAGGCATCAAGGTTTTAAACAAGTCTTTGTATTCTCTAATAATTTAAATCATTTTCGATAAGAGATGGTCAGAATACAACCTATAATCTTGGACACCCTAAAATGACTGCAAAAATATCAACATTTTACGTGAGAACGAATTTCGAAATCTCTTGCTAGATATGAATAATGGGGCAATACCAATTCCATTGTTGCTGCGATTTCTTATAAGAACGAAGGCTGCGATCTCGATATCGGAACGGAATAACTAATATTCAAGTTGCTGTGCGAACAGGGCACGCCAAAAATTACTTTAAACGCTCGCTTCCGTGATAAATTGTTAAGGGTAGAAATAGCCTGGTAGGATTACCATTTTTCTCCCCGCGTAGACTTCTATCAAACAAACTACTCACGAATTTACACACCCCTTTGGAAGATGTTGCAATTAGAGGTTGCTTGCCGATTGTCTTAGTTTCCCGTCAAAGTGGAAGGGCCAATATTCGAGTCATATGATAATTAAATATGTCTGAATAATGTGAATTATCTTCCAAGTCATTGAAGCGCAAGTGGTTTAGTGGTAAAATCCATCGTTGCCATCGATGGGCCCCCGGTTCGATTCCGGGCTTGCGCAATGTTTTTATTCTTTTTAACATTTCCCAGCATGATGATACACGCAATTGGAAGAAATGCATGATATGCAAATACAATGATTGCAAGGTACTAATGGCCGCCTCAGCGATCGACTTGAGTATGTTCTGTTAACATTTGAGCCTGCTAAGACTCATCTTTCTTTCGAGTCATCTGAAAAATTTTTTCGATTTTGTCGTAATAGCGCTGTATAAAACTTGTCTAGTAAGTGTCTCATTGAATCCAAAATTACACTTCGGCGCCTCGAAGATGATTAGAACGTTTCTGAGGAGCAAGGCGGCCGAGAGAGTTCTCGTCCGTCACAGCTCGTCTTCAACGTCTGCACTGACCTACAAGCAGCTACATAAGAACAGAATTAGTCCACCTCTTCCTACTTTGGAAACCCCTTCCTGGAGTGCAAAGTCGGCAGTCTCTTCGATCCTGTATGAAACCCCTTCCCCTTCACGCTTGCCACGGAAGCAACACGTTCTGAACTGCCTGGTTCAAAATGAGCCAGGTGTTCTATCTAGGATAAGTGGAACACTCGCTGCAAGAGGCTTCAATATTGATTCCTTGGTTGTTTGTAACACCGAGGTTAAGGATCTGAGTAGGATGACCATTGTTTTACAAGGTCAAGATGGTGTCATTGAGCAGGCTAGGCGTCAAATCGAGGACCTAGTGCCTGTGTACGCCGTCTTGGATTACTCCAACGCTGATATCATAAAAAGAGAATTAGTTTTGGCGCGTGTTTCACTACTGGGTGCTGAGTACTTCGAGGACTTAATTCACCACCATGAGCAAACCTCTTCGGAGGCCACAGAAGGCAAAAACGAGACCGTCGCTCAAATCCGCAGCAAGAAGTTCCATCCTTCAAACTTGCCCCTCAGTGAGGCTTTGAGATTGAAACACGAACACCTTGCTAGCATAACCAATTTGGTTGGAAATTTCGGCGGCCGTGTGGTCGACATTAGCGAGACAAACTGTATTGTGGAATTGAGTGCCAAGCCTTCTCGGATTTCAGCATTCTTGAAACTTGTGGAGCCATTTGGTGTCTTGGAAGTTGCTAGAAGCGGAATGATGGCACTGCCTAGAACTCCATTGGAACTTGAATCTGAAAACGAGCTAGAAAACCAAATTAGCGAGATTGTTGATCTCTCTCAGCTACCCCCTGGTTGATCAGTTGATAGCCGCTATCAAACTTTTGTTAAGTTGATGATTTACGTAAAATACAGAAGATCATCAATAATACACATACTTCTCATGAAGCATCCTTGAAGGCGCTTTTTTCATAAAAATCTAGTATAGTTTTGAGCGCGCGTACGCTGGAACAGGTTCAGAATAAGAGGCCGGGCTAGCTTGATTATCATTCTTGTTGCTGTATTGCTCCCCGGCTACTGAGCGAGTCAGATACAATAATGAGTGCCACAAGGCAGTGTATATTTATGTCGATGCCTCTATGTACAAGTGTTTTTAGTGAACCCGTTTTCAAAGCTTGCTTAGGAAAGCAGCTTTAGGCCTAACGATAACTTCAATTGACCTTTTGGCGTAGTTAAATCTTTTCGTTGAAATGGCCTTCTTCCCATCACTACGTGCTAAGCCATCGGTTTCTGGCTTTACGGGTTTCAAAAACTTTCTCCGCAAATGAACCTCTTCTGATCTGGACAAAAAGTCAGCCGCATCCGCAAACATGCTCTCAACCTTTTTCTTATCTTTTCTAGTCATCAGTGTTGTGTTTGCAAGATCCTCAATGAATTTCGCTTTATTTTCTCTGCGTTCGGCTTCACTTATGTATTTCGTGAGTTCCAACCGGTTGTTAAAAGACGTAGAGGTATTCACCTTCTCGGTGGCTTTGTTCAGCCCTTCCATTTGATGCTTTAATGTAGAATCATCCCATGCTTCCCTCTTAGCCTTGAGAGCAATCTCCTGTTCTAAAAAGTACTTGGAATTATACTGAGAGTCTTGTAATCTGTACCCGTTCTTTATGCAGGAGCGCATTCTCAGCAAGTAGAGCGTGGCTAAATCCATTTGCTCACCTTCAAAGTTTAGCTGCAATTTCTCAGTGAGAATTTTGGCGTATTCAACCCGCAGAGCGTTCCGTCTAAGTTCGCGCTCTTTCATGCCTTTTATTAAAGCATCTTTTGCTAGGAACTGCTGCCGAGATAGAGAGCTCTCTTCTTTTTTGGCAGCTTCAGGATTCCCTATCACTTGGCGGCCAAACCTTCTAACGCGAGGTTGAAAATGGGGAGTGGGAAGCTTCAGGTCTGGATATAGAGCTACACCAACGAATCTACGCTTTGGATGGAACGGATCGAGATAGTAGCGTGTGTAACCTGGCTCTAAGGCAAATATTGTATGATCTTTGCCGATACCGACGTTTTCACCAGGAAAAAACTTGGTACCACGTTGCCGCATAAGAATCTCACCTGGCTTAACTTTCTGACCTTCGTGCTTCTTTGGTCCCAAGCTTCTACCTGCGGAGTCCTTCATGGATGTTCTCGAGCCCGCAGCTTTCTTCGTGGCAGAACGAACATGAATTAAAATGCTAGAGATGGAACCTCCAAGGGGGTGTACTCTCAGCCCAATTATGCTGCTCCAAACAGTCATTTACGGGTTGAGATTTGGCTGAGTGTTTTACCCATCGAGTGCCCCAGCGCTGTGAAGGACCTCCAGATCTTAAAATTTTCACCATACATTCGTTGATAGCGATGTAAAATCACGAACTTCATGTTGGCGACACATGTTGCGCTTGACGCGCAGTAAACTGGAATAGAATAACGCCCAAATAAGTTACAATATGGACGATCAGTGGGACGTAGTAGTATCTTCACTTCAAGAACTACTAAAAAAACATGAAACAACAAGTTTCGATGATCTAGTCAACGAGAAAAGACTCAATTTCCACAATTTGTCTTCAGAACAATTACTAACACAGTTGGAATCTTTTACCACGCACTCGCAGAACTTAGAGAAGGCAATTGAGCTCATTGAGACAATATCAAACAACCTTAATTTGGTTATCAAATATGTGCAAGAAAACACTGAGAGCGCCGAAGCGGCAGAAACGAAGACACCAAGTTCAAGTGAGTCGTACAGCGGTAGATCGTACTGGACCAGCCCTTATAATCCAAGTGAACCAATTGTCTTGGAATCTGAGGTAGCATACAGGCCGAAAAAGGGCGGCGACGGAGAGTGGTTTCAATGCCAGGTCATCAAAATTTCAAGCGACGGAACGCGTTTTGAAGTGCGAGATCCTGAGCCTGACGAGCTCGGCAATCCAGGTCAGATGTACAAGTGCAATTGGAAAGATGTTATTCTAATTCCAGCGCGCAGTGCTCCCAAGCATCAAACGCCAAACTACCCAAGCGGTACAAAGGTGCTGGCAAGGTACCCTGAGACAACTACCTTCTATCCTGCTGTGGTAATTGGACACAAAAGAGATGGTACGTGTAAGCTTCGGTTCGACGGCGAGGAAGAGGTGGATAAGGAAACTGAGGTCGCGCGACGCCTGGTTTTGCCTTTCCCTGCAAGGAGATGAGCCGTTCACAACGCGCATCTAAAAGCATAGGCCAACGCAGACGCAACAGGCTCCGTTACACCGGTACAGTGTTCCACAGAATAGACAACAACTAATATTTGGGAGTGCCCTATAGGAGATTTCGAAAGAAATTTCGCCGGCCGTAAGTACGTCAGGTACAAATCAGCATAAAGAGCGACATCAATCGCTCCACCAGTCAATTGTAGTTCAGAGAAAGAGGTTCTCTAAATTAGCTCACGCCCGCGGAAATTAGTGTATGTCATTCTTGAAAAGTGTTAGATACAGTAAATAGAGCTACATCTGTTCTCCAACATGTGTGCTTGGGTTTCAACTCTGAAGACCGCTCGGCAGTCAAGAAAATCGTAGCGAGTTTGGTATATCTTTCAAAACGCACGCCATAAGTACGATGGAAGCAATCCTCGTCGCGAAGCTAGAGGAGTATTAGCGAGCGAGTGGACTGGGTGGGCCAACGTTCGCGAATATAAAACAAAGGCAAAAGAAAGGCATTTTCGCCTAACCCCTGGATCCTAGTGCTAACAGGCTTCTTGCGAGAGCACTAGACAGTTCACCAATGAGCTGACCGCCGTAAATACTCTCACCATGAGACTTGAAAAAGGGCAGACCACTGCTATCTGCAAACTCTGCAGGCGCTCAAATAAGATCAGCTAAGGTTCATTACTGACTAACACTTCATTCTTTAACATTA
Source organism: Lachancea thermotolerans CBS 6340 (assembly GCF_000142805.1). Lineage (NCBI taxonomy): Eukaryota > Fungi > Ascomycota > Saccharomycetes > Saccharomycetales > Saccharomycetaceae > Lachancea > Lachancea thermotolerans. The sequence continues at coordinate 1,050,703 of NC_013084.1, read as the reverse complement.
TGTGTTCCATCAAGAAGGTTCTGGGCTCTAGGATAGAGAGCCAAATCCAAAGGAACAAAAACAAGAAAGCTAGCTGTTCAGAAGGATGCAAGTTGTATGAACTTTAGTTGGCATTTTCCAAAGCTTGAAATTTCGGAACACTGGACGGATTTCCAGTTTAGATGTCAACAATGAGCTTCTACACGATTGGCATCCTGTTTGGTGAGCATGTCTTCAAGCGGATGAAATTCGCTTAGAAAGCTCTATAAACCAATTTTGCAGTTGAATTGAGTTGATAAAAATGAATATAATTAGCATGGAGTGTTCAGTGCCAACCGGATGCTGCAATTTTCCTTAAAGCGCCTAGTCTATTTCATTTGTTTTAGTGTAAAAAAATCTAGCAATTTAAAGTACCCGCTATACTGTCAATATCACGTTAAGGGTAACATGAGCTTCCTCCTAATGAAGCTACTTCTATGGCCCTGCCTTTTGATATTGGCATCGGTAATAATTCTCAGGCGGAGAGAAATTCTCAGTATGCTATCGCATTTTCCTTCTGACTGAACTATCTCACTAACCTAAAACTAAGCTAAATGCAAGAATATTGCCTCCAACTTGAGAAGTTCATGGAGTTCGAGGATTCAACTTAATGAAGAGTTTGCTCAAGATGTTGAAGCGGGCCTTATATCAAGCAATTTTGATGTTTTAAGCCACAATCAAGGCGATCAAAGGAAGGGTTTTGATGAAGATTCCAAAGTAAAGATACAGGAGCTGATCGAGCGAGATGGGCTGGATTTTGACCAAGCAAGGCTTGAGTACATGAGACAAAACTTTCAGCAAAATAACATTGCACCGGATGGTACTCCAATAGATCCCAAAGCTGTAACATTTGGGGGTCGCTCATTAGGGACATAAGGATTTCAATAGAATACATTTATTTTGTATATGCTTGCATTAGTTACGGTTGGTAGCACTCAAAATCAGTTAAAGAGCCAAATGATGGATCAAGAATGGAATTGGAGACGGACTGGGCTTTGGCTATCAATAGATTCGTCACTTTTATTATCATCTGCGAGTAGGGGCCCCAAATATGCATAGGAAGAGTCAGAGAGCAAAGCCTGCTCTTCTGGCGCGCGTCTGCTTTTCGGGCTGAACTCGCTTTGTTTATGCTCGCTCTCGTTTTTATAATAATCTTGTTGCACCCGAGGCTTTGAAGAGCCAACGTCCGGATGCATGCTTGTATCAAATATTTCAAGTTTGCTTGGAGAAATCCATATGGGGTCGTCCTGTTCAGCTGTCAGATGATGAGCCGCTTGTCTTCCAGATGGGTTCGACTTGCTGTTTTCATCATGACAAGAAAAAAAAGTGTCGTTAGACTTGGCTGTGGCTGGGAAACGATAAAACAGTGGTTCGGGTGAATGGATTTGTTTTTGAGTTGAAGTTCGCTCATTGTCTTTAGAGAAATTTGGAACATCAGAGGAGTCTTGAACTTCGTCTAAACCATCGAATGTCATATGAAAGGTGCTGAATTCAGGATCATCAAGGAGATCACAACGAGACATTTGATCTTCATGGAAATCGTTCTTTTCAGCAGTAGCATCACAAGTCTGCTTAACATTGTTTGTTTCAGGACCACTATCTGGAATTGCGGTCTTCTTACTGCTCAAAGCTGAACTAGGATTAGCTGGCGTTGACTTCAAATTGCTGTCTGGGAATTCAATTTTAGTTGTGTTCCCTTTTTCAAAGAGATTAGCTGATTGCTGAACGTTTAAATCGAATACCTGTTCGTTAAAAGGCGGTTTTCCGCCTCTTTTTTGAAGCGAGGACTCGTGACGGTTCTTTGAGTCAGTTTCTTCTTTTGAACTGAAGCTCAATTCCAAAAGTCTGGGTTCAACATTTCCTGAAAGTGACGAGTAAGAAATATCACTTAAGAATGCATCGCTTGTCTTGAAACGTTCGCCTGACTTTGAAGAAATAGAAGGGGTTGATTGCAGGGGTATAATTTTAGGAGGAGAGTGGTTAATAACCTTGAAAGGGGATCTGCCACTGACGTCCTTGTGTTTATCTGTGCTTTCAATTTCTGAGGGCCTGTATGCGATGTCGGCCTTAATGTTCGAAGAAAGGCCCGAGATATTGCCAAAGAGCCGTAAAGGTTCGGAGGTTTCTAAGTCATCATGTTGAACTGAGGAGACTTCCTCCTGCGCTTCTGAGGAACTGGAAAATTTCAAATCGGCGACTGGCCTGTTAGATGGCACAAGGCTCTTGAACGCATGTGTCTCATTTGTTTTCTTTGATTCACTGAAGGCAACTTCTTTGACAGAAGGATCACTAGATAGTATCTTCCAGTTAGATCTTTCATCACTCTCGTCTAGGACAGTTCGCATACTGTCAAAAAGTTCTCTGAATGATGGAGACCTGTCAAAGAGAACATTTTTGATCGCCAGTTTCTGAATTTCAGGGAATATATCTTTCTTGGTTGGTGAAAAGTCGGGTTCTTCGTTTTCAGAGGTCACAATATTGCAGTTTGCTGCCTTCTGTTTATCTTGGGTAGTCTTCAAGATTTTGGGCGTTGTGGTACTATTCTGGTCCTCATTCACTAGTTTGCCGACATCAATGCCCTTTGCTTGCTGCTGAGCGCCCACGGCCTGCTGGGTGATGTTTGATTTGGATGGATCATGCCCCAAAAAATCTGGGCTCTCAAATCCTTTCTCCTGCATCAAGACATCTCCATATAGATCCGCGTTGAAAACTTTACTTTCCCGGCCTGCCTCTTGAAGTGCGTACATCGAAGTCCCATTTTCGGCCCGAAAGCACGCGCTTTTATCTGATGCGAGGTCTGATTCTAAGACAGATGTATCATGTACAGTAACTCCCTTACCTTCTTGATAATCTAGCGCAGCCAGTCTACTTGAACGATTTTGCACCTCAATGACCCCAGGATTCGAGTTTATATGAGAGCCCGAATCGTAGCTGGCGCCTGCAATGCTATCAGGTACCACTTTGACCTCTTGATCTACAACCTTTTTGTTACTTTCGCGTCGCTCAGTTTCCTTATCCTCCTTAAATTTGGCGGTATTATGTTTAGGGTCCGCTGCACCTTGCAATAAAGACGGCCTATGAATCACAGATGCCAACCTTTTCTGCTGAGGCCGACTTTGAGATTTGTTTGCAGAAGCGGGTCTTGTTACTGCACTTTTTTCAGTCCCTCCGAATTTTCCTTTCAAAAGGTCTTCACCAACTCCTTTATCATTAACCTTATCTAAATGCTCTGTACGATACTGGCTACCTTTTCTCCTACTGAATAGGTTAGTGAAAATTGAAATGATGCTATTTCTTTTAGCTTTCTTGTCGTTAACGCGGTGCGCTTTACCATTGTTGGCGGGTTGCTCTCCCTCTCTCTGTGTGTGTGCCTTGCTCTGTTTTCCTGACCTGTTTGAAATTTCCTGTCTATCGTTACTCCTGGGAGCAGAGTCTTTGAGGTCGTCTGTGTAACTCCTAAAGGTCGTGAGGGTACCAAAAGACTTTGTGTGTAATTCGGATGCTTGAGCCTCAGTACCAATATGTGAGTGCGCTACCTGGGAACTGGTACCTACATGCTCGCTATCATGGAAGTGGCGGCCTATCCGTCTCACAAGTTGTTCGTTAATTGCAAGCAATTGCGGTAAAAGAGGTGATGAAGCAGTCGAATAGTACGTTGGATATAGTTCAGCCAACTTTTGAACCAAAAACTCAGCCAGCTCACCAAGAGCAAGGTCGAATTCCTCTTTGGCCCCCTCTATTGTAACCAAATTGATTTTAACACCCTTTCTTTCAGAGATAGATGCGAAAAAAGCAGCGGCAAGGTTGTATTGCTTTATAGGAGAGAATGACGGCTCAATATTTAGGAACAAAGCGAACCTAGATCGTATGTTCTCAGTTGAATATGCCCTCATTTCGTGCGCGGTTGAAAATATTTGGAGCTCTTCATTCGAGTAGCGAAATAAATGGAAGGCGGTATCTTTCTCAAGTATCTTCGCCTTCAAAACCAGATCGCTAACTTGAGACGCGGTGGCAGAAGATGAAATTATCTGGAGAGCTATGGAATTGGCACCCTCTTCATCGAAATAGTCTATTCTGATAAACTTATCGTCGAACGTACTCGCAAAAACATTGTCAATGTATGAATAACAAAGCACTTGAAGCTGCGGAATTTTGGGTGGCAGCGGAACTTCGTTTATGAGGGAATTCATTAATATATCTGAAAGCAGCGGTTTTTTTCCTGCATTGCTGTCATGATAAGATTCATCGTCTAAAACTTTTAGAATGACAATAAAATCACTAAAAATCACTAAAATATTCTTTTGGGTAGCATCATTAGAGTCTGTCACATCGAAGACTCCCACAACTCTTCGTTTTAGCCATTTGTATTGCAACTCAACGGGCCAGCCTTTCGCGAGTTCGGAAAGAATTTTCCCAGATGGAGTAAAAACTCTGGTGCTATAGGAGCTTAAAACCTGTTCAACGTTTCCAAAAGAGTCTATGATTTCAATCACTTTAGAGTAGCGAGCCTCAGCTAGCTTCAGATCGTAATTTCCCCACTTTTTGGTAGACCAGAGCCTCTCCAGAATGAGTTTTAGTTTTAAAATAATCTCTTGTGGCCCCTTCATTATTGTCTCGATTCTCAGCTCTGTGTAAACATCACAGCTTGGTATTACGGACCTGAACTTTGCCATAAAGAGCTTAATATCTTTAGAGAAGTTTTTAGTCGCTGCCTCGTGTCTTGTATATGCCTTGTAGAAGTAGGGAATAGTCACGCTACAGGCATTTAAAACTTCTTTTGAGCCATGGGGTGTAGCTGCTTTAAGCGCATCTAAAAAAATGCAGTTGATCCTGATCACTTCATCAATTGTGGGAGGAAACAATCTGTTTAGCTTTGGAATAGACAATGCGTCTATCTCCTCGTTTGATGCTTTTATCCGTAAAGGTATCAGGAACTTTTGTAGAAATTCGACAAGGACGAGTGTGAAGTTTGTTTGAACTTGTAGAAGTTCATTGCATATTGAAGCAATTAGCGAGCCTTCTTCTTCAATGTCTCTATCATCTTCCGGCGGTTTGTACACCGACTCCGTCTGTTCTGGAGAGTACTCCGTTAAGGGATTGAAGAGTTGCTCCAATTGTTCTCCAAGATGAAAGACAAGTTCATTATTTGAATCAATGGTCTCCTGTTTGTTCTCGTACACAACATCAAGTAAGGCTGACCCCACATAGCGATCCTGAAGAAAGCCAAGACGGCCCAAACTTTTGCCTACGTCAGCGGGTGAGCAAAAACCTACCAGTTGACAAGAGTCGGCAAGGTCTCCTGCAACAGTGGGGTCGTAATCATATTTCATATTCGGTTCTATCTTGGCCACCATTTCAGGTGTTAGGTTCGAAAACTTCTGTAGCATTGAAGCTGCTATGCACTTCCGCACGTTAGACTTCTGATGTTCGGCTGTAAGATTCTCTATAGCGGGATGAAAGCGGGACTCGCGCGATATGTCAACAGAATTGAAATGCGTTACACCCATTTTATCAACTACCAGGCTACTTAACTTGCCTGGCATTGGTTCTTTGTAGACTGCAATGATGAAGTAGCCCCATAGCAGCTCGTCAAACCCTCGAAAGACAGCTGCATCTGGGAATATGCTCTCAACCCACTCGGACTCTGTGCGATCAAGGACCCATTGGTTGGGAGCTTTCCCGGCAAAAAGGTTAGATCTGAGCTTAATCCCAGACCTTTCTTGAGGCTTTCCGCCTGGATCAGAAGATAAACTTGACAGTTCGTTGCGCAACTCCTGATTATGCATGCCGTTGTAAGTTCGAACTGCTTTAGATTCGGTGTTTACCTTTAGGAAATTTTTCAAAATACTGGCATCTTAACGCCTAGCCACATCAGAGCCTCAGGCGCGAAAGATGCCGGCTTCAGCGCTATACTCCAAACTTCACACTGATGCTGATTATAAGCTCCTTCAGCTTGACTCGAGTCTTCTTAAAGCCCTTGAAAACGAGGGAAAACTGGCTTTCAAGGCTACAAAGGAGAGCGATTCCGTAGTATTATGCTCCAAATCCAACACATGGACCCTTAAACAAAAAAATCACTCTAACACGGTGCTTATCATGAGAGAGTTTGTACCAGAAGAGGTGCCACAAACCGAGAACTGGTCTACACTGGGCGTGAACGAACCCTCTACCTTCAGTTTAGGCTTTACAAAACAGAGTTACGAACTAGAGCCCCGTCCCACTGCCGGCGAGATAAGCTACAGTACGCTTCCTATATATTCTGGCGAAGCCCACAAAGCCCCAAATGCTTCAGGCCTTTCTAATGCGGCCTGCTTGTCTTTAGAAGATCTGCGAAATTGTTCACCCTGCTCCGACGAAGAATTTGCCGAAAAATGGCCTGCGTTGGGGGGCTGTGTTGTGAACGGAGCTGCATGTATTCTTTCAAGAGAGTTCATTTCACGCGCTTTGCACATAACACTAATGAGTTGCATGGCAGAGTCACTTGACTTTGACGATCTAGATGAACCTCAGGCTTTCGCAGCAGTCAACAAGGACATGGGCGAGGCAGGGGAATTTAACCCCTTTAGTAAGGAAGTGATCAGTACAGTATTGGGAAAGTTCTGTTCCTGGTCGCCTGGCGGCAGGTTCAAGCTTCAAAAGGAAACCATTAGTCAATGGTATGGCATTGAGGCGCTCAAAAAGTTCGCATCTCGTTCTTCGATCCCTCAAGAAGAGTTTATGATTAAGTGGAAGTCACTTTTCCCGCCATATTTTAGCTGTGACCTGGACTTTAAAGCACTGCGGGGATATTATTACCGCCCTCTCGGCTCTTGCATACAATACTTCTCAAAAGAAACCCTTCCTGACGATCCAAAAGAGCGATTCAGCTATCTGTTCAAGTTACAATCCACATGGGACTTAGATGAGATAGCGCCCTTTATTGACCAACTTAATACTAAAGGTGTAAAGATCGAAAGTTTTGTCATGAAGTTTGCAAGAAGGAGGCGTCAAGGCAAACGCGTCACAGTCAGCGCGCGTTGATATATTCGCGCAGCTTTAAACGAAAATAAAATCAAGGCTTTCCAAAGAATTTATACATGATCTATCATCAAGAAAGAATTGAGTGAATCGTCTCGTATACACCCAAGAATATAGCACCGCCAGCGCTGATCCATATTGTTCGTGGGCCCACTCCACTGAAAAACACTTGCCAACCCTCTTTGGCGTAGATGGTTCGTGCCAGGTGCAAGACAGGGACAGAAGTTTTACTTAGCATAAGTCTGGTTTTCAGTACATCTAGTGGTGTAGTAGTTGCGGCGGCAACACCGCCAGCCAAACAACCACAGAAAGACCCTTGCCACGGGGCAACCTGCTCACGGTTCCCAACCTGAGCCCACCTTTTTTTTAAGTACTCATATAGTGGAAACTGAATGCACGTAAAAGGAATTTCTCGCATAATCGTAGTTGACCACCCTCGATATAAGTTACGACGAATACCCTCGCCGTTGTCATTTTTGAGAAGCTTTTTGAAGGTTTGCCACGAAGAATCTGACTTATGCGTCTGGGTTCTCTGCTTAATCACTTCCGCCGGTACTCTCACCATACACGCGGCGATTTCGCCAGCAGAGGATGAAAACATGTGCGTCGCAGTTTCTGCCATTTGATCGCTGGAAGATATTAGCTTGCTAAATACAGGGCGTGAGTAAGTCTTCATGCTATCGTAACTGACAAAAAAAAGCGAGGCGCTCGGCGCACTGGCTACTACTGCGCTTCCTAATCCCCTGTACACTCCATGGTAGCCTCCATTGGCAAAAAAGCCTCCTGCTGCCTGTAAACGGGTCTTAAGGGTATCAATTGGGAAAAAGACCAAGTCCGTTGAGGTACCCGCTGCTGCGCCAGCAAGCAGGGAGCTTATAAAAGATGCTCTATCCATTTTTGATCGTTGCTTTGTTAGAAGTTATTGTTTATAATGATTGTCGGACTAATATTTTTATAATTCATATTATGTCCATAAACTCTAACCAGGCGCACTTAAAACAAACAAACTTGACACTTAAGCAGCTTAGTTTATCCGCCAGCGGATGAATAAAGTCACACGGGAGTCTCGACAGCAAGTGCAATTCTTTTCGCTTCACTCTGGTAACCTTGGAGGGGGTTATCTCCGCTAGCCTGGTTTGTTTATTTTGCCCTGTCGAAGTCGATGCCGGTTAAGTCGCGAACACCAGACAATCGCATCTGGCAATCAATAATTCCTTGTTTCTGTCGGTGATATTAGGTTACCGCGATCGTCTTGTCATGCGCCGTTAAAAGTCTAAGTTCGTAGTGAGCGGAAACTTAAAGATGGGTTGGAGGAGCGTCCCACAAGTGTGCCTTAGAGCCCAGGAACATACCGCAGCTCATCTTTCTGAGGGGTCTTTAGAAGCACGCCTCTTATCTAAATGCTATATTTCCTGTTAAAGCCGGTTGATCGCCGTGACTTCTGTAGAAAAAGGTAGGTCACGAGCAGGTGGATTGTCTGGATTAATTATTATATATTAAATGACTAAGAACCCAGAATTCAAGTCATCGAGTTCTCCAACACTGAAGAAAGCACAAGCTCTACAAAATGTTGAGATCTTTTGGGCGTTCTGTATTCAGCAGGCAAAGGCTAGTTGGAGCCGTTGCACGCAGAGGCTATGCAACAGCAAAAGTGGCATTCGATGTGCCACTAGAAACACACACAGACTTACAGAAGGCGAATGAGGATTTAGCACAGGCCAGGTCGAATTCTGCGGAGGTTATCGAATCAGGCTCCACCGCTTTGAAACACGCATATCAGGAAAATACAGGCTTTGGCACCCGCCCCATCTACCTTGACATGCAGGCCACGACACCTACTGACCCCCGGGTTCTCGACACCATGCTAAAGTTCTATACAGGGCTTTATGGAAATCCGCACTCCAATACCCATAGCTATGGATGGGAAACAAACAAGGAGGTGGAAACGGCGCGCAAGCACATTGCTGACGTTATCAACGCAGATGTCAAAGAAATAGTCTTCACATCTGGAGCCACTGAATCAAACAATATGGCCTTGAAGGGCGTCTCCAGGTTTTACAAGAAAACAAAGAACCACATCATTACAACGAGAACGGAACATAAGTGTGTCCTAGAGGCGGCAAGGGCAATGAAAAATGAGGGTTATGACGTGACGTTTTTAAACGTTGATGAGTATGGTCTCGTGGACTTGAAGGAACTTGAAGCAGCGATTAAACCTACAACTTGTCTGGTATCTGTTATGGCAGTAAACAACGAGATTGGAGTCATGCAACCTATCAAGGAGATTGGTGCTATTTGCAGGAAGAATAAGGTTTTTTTCCACACTGACGCCGCCCAGGCTTATGGAAAAATACCACTAGATGTTAACGACATGAACATCGATCTTCTTTCGATTTCCTCACATAAAATTTACGGTCCAAAAGGTATGGGCGCCTTGTTTGTTAGAAGAAGGCCCAGAGTTAGACTGGACCCTATTATTTCCGGCGGCGGCCAAGAGAGAGGCTTGAGGTCTGGGACTTTGGCTCCTTCTTTGGTTGCAGGGTTTGGTGAAGCAGCACGACTAGTGAAGCAAGAGTACGAAACTGACATAGATCATGTCAAAAGGCTTTCTGAAAAGCTGACGAAAGGTCTTTTGGCTATTGAACACACGTCTCTAAACGGCTCTCCAGACCACCGTTACCCAGGTTGCGTCAATGTATCCTTTGCTTATGTGGAAGGAGAATCCTTGTTAATGGCTCTTAGAGACATCGCACTAAGCTCGGGCTCTGCCTGTACTTCGGCTTCACTTGAGCCGTCGTATGTACTACATGCACTAGGAAAAGACGATGCCATGGCACATTCCTCCATCAGATTCGGGATAGGTAGATTTACGACGGACGAGGAAATCGACTATGTCATTAAGGCTATCACAGAAAGAGTTGAGTTCTTGAGAGAGCTTTCGCCTCTGTGGGAGATGGTCAAGGAGGGTATTGACTTGAACTCTATCGAGTGGTCTGGTCATTAGCCAATTCCTTAAAGCATGTAATTATCGTTTTTTGAAGTTATTTCGAGCTAAAATTTGCTGCTTATACCCCCCGCGTTGTTTATGACAATATGTTAATGGCAAGCGCGTCCGGTAGCCAACTACTTGGAGTGATTTGTTTTCTCTTGTACAATTGCCATCATTTATTCAACAATTTAGTGGTTTATATTCATTCATATCGTAACTTAAGTCGTTGTTCTATTATTTAGGCCAAAATCTCTTTGACAGCTTTGGCGACAGCATCGCCGACTTCTTGAGTGGAGTTGCTACCTCTTAGGTCGCCAGTTCTGATACCAGAGTCGAGGACTCTTCTCACAGCTTCCTCAACGGCTGTTCCTTCCTCAAACATGTCTAGAGACAACTCCAGCATCATGGCAGCAGACAAGATCGTAGCGATCGGATTGACCTTGCCCTTTTCCAGGTCTGGAGCAGATCCATGGCAAGGTTCATACAGACCAAAAGCGGTGTTAGTGTCAGGCAAAGAAGCCAGAGAGGCAGATGGAAGAAGACCCAAAGATCCAGGAATGACTGATGCTTCATCAGAGATGATGTCACCAAACATGTTGTTGGTGATGATAACACCGTTCAGCTGAGTTGGGTTCTTGACCATGATCATGGCAGCGGAGTCAATCAACTGGTGCTGCACAGTGAGAGTTGGAAACTCATTCTTTATGGTTTCCTCCACAGTTTTCCTCCACAGTCTGGAGGAAGCCAGGACGTTGGCCTTGTCCAGCGACCAAACTGGCAGAGGTGGGTTGTGTTGCAAAGCCAAGAAGGCAGCCATTCTGGTGATTCTTTGGACCTCTGGGACAGAATACTTTTCACTGTCCCAAGCTACGCCATCGCCCTCGTCTTCCTTTCTCTCACCAAAGTAAATACCACCGACTAGCTCTCTCACGACAACAAAGTCGGTACCACGAGCGTGCTCAGCCTTCAATGGAGAAAGATCCAGCAGAGACTCTGAGGCGAAGTTGCAGGGTCTCAAGTTGGCGTACAGTTGCAACTCTTTACGGATTTTCAGAAGGCCTTGCTCAGGTCTGACTGCGCCAGTACCCCATTTAGGGCCACCAACTGCGCCCAACAAAACCGCATCGGCCTTCTTGGCGGCTTCCAAAGAAGCGTCAGGCAGGGGCTCGCCGGTGGCGTCGATAGCCGCGCCACCAATAAGATGCTGCTGGAACTCAAACTTCACTGAAGAACGAACCTCAGAAATGGCCTTCAAAACCTTGATAGCTTCATCAGTGATCTCTTGACCAACGTGGTCACCTGGCAAAACAACAATCTTTTTTGGAGCAGACATGTCGTGAAAAGTTGGAATAACTAATTATAATGTGGAAAGCTTACTTGATGATCAAGTAGAAAACCCTTGCAGAATCACTTTCTGTAGTCTTTAATGTACATATATTTATACCCCAGAGGGAACGTGGTTCCTAGTAGTTGAGAAGTGGGAAAAAAGATTTGGAAAAAAAAACTGGCCGGAGTCGGACAGAGTCTTTTGGCCGGTACCGGCCAAACTGCGCGAAAGCACTAAAAGCATAACAGAGGCCCGCTTAATTCAGCTTGGCGATCAAGCTATCGATGTCAACCTGGACAATTGGAGCAGTAGACGCGTTTGAGACCTTCAAAGCACGCTTTTGCCATTCTCTCTGCCTAATCTTTTGCAGTTTGCTTAGAGCGCTGAAACCAGAGACTTCGCGGTTTAGACGGAATGGCAAAAGAAAGAAGTTGCACTTGGAAAATGACTCGCCAAGCGTGGCAATTTCATGGATTATGTCCTCCACACAAATGATGCCTTCGGAGCCTAGTTTCTCCTCGACAAGGTTGTTGTCGTTCAAAATGGTCTCTTTGGGCTCCTCTCCCTCTGGTGTAGACTGCAAAACACGACTTCTCTTGTGGATCAGGGAGCGGACGGAGGCCAGGGAAGGCTCGCCGACGACAATGTAGGGGGCAATGAGCTTCAATAGCGGGTAAACCTGGGCTGTTAAGCGCACGAAAACACCTGTGTTCAGCTCCGAGAGCCTGAGTAGTGACAGAACCTTGTGGGCCTTCTGCGGAATCTTGACTGCTGTAGGGCCGCGAATACGCACCACGAACAGTAGAGTAGGCTTACCGTCGTAGGCGCACTTCTCTGTGTGCAGAGAGTCATCTTCCTCGTCGTGGTCCCCTTGGGCTTGGGACTCCGCATCGCTATCGTGAACCTTTAGGATAAAGTCACGCGTAGAAGCTAGGTGCTCGTTGTCGCCCTTGGCACGCTTGGCCTCGAGCTTGGACACACGCTTTATGCGCTCCTTCTCACGCTGCGTAGCAAGCGAGGTAGCGACGATGGTTTCAGCTCTCTCGAACTTGTTCTTGCGCGCACGCGCCTGCTTCTGCTTGAGTTGTTGACGGCGTTGCGCTAGCTCCTGCTTCTCCAAGCGGGTTCTGTCAGCGTTTCTGCGCTTTCTGAGTAAGATTTCTGGGTTGGAGTTCAAACCTGTTACCATTTTGACGAATTTATGCAATGAGCGTAAGCACTCTAGTTTCTAACAGGGGACGGCGAAAACTTGGTACTTCCTTTCGAGAAAAAGACTTTAGCACTTGACTAATGTCTAACTTAACACTTCCTGTTTTGAGTCGCTCCGAGGTTGTCGTTATCAACAGCTTCAGTTTCTCACATCAACCAGCTTGAGCAGCTCATCGCTTAAAATTTTTCTTATGCGATGAGATGAGCTACTTCTTTTTCCTGGGCCGATCACGTGAAATACACATGACTACGATAGACTGTCACGTGTAACCCTGTGATGTGAGGGTAATATACTTTTTGTCATCTTCAGCCGAAGACCGCTGAAAATTTTCAGCGATGAGCTGGAAACTCAAAAGATAGAAATTGGATTGTCCAGGGGAACACGAAACGGTTGACGACGAACACAAAGGTTAGGATCAAAGGCGAGGATAGCGGCAAAAAAGGTCTGATTCAAGCAGGTTCGGATCTCACTACAAGAAGCGCTCAGGAACCTTCCCATCAAATCGGGCACTAGTGCGATAGTTGGTAGGCTCTAAAATATATTTTGGTGTTTTTTGGCAGATCGGCTGACATCTGCGAACATAAGACTTGGTACCGAACAGTCGCATTCAAGGGACTGAAAGACATCGTGGGTTTTCAAACAACCACTTCGGGCATATTAGTGCATCATTCGTAGCATGAGCGACCGGCAGCCGTCCGCGGGCGACGAAAAACCCATGCCGCCGCCACTGCAACCGCTCTTGACCAAGAACGGCTCTGCAGGGTCTACAGGGTCTGCGGGGTCAAGTGGCACCAGCGGTACCGGTGGCGCCAGCGGGATGAGCGGCGTAGGCGGCTCGAGCGGCGCAAATTCGAATTCTGCTGGTGGTCCTGCTGGCGCCGGTGTGCTGCAAATACCGCCTCGGGCTGATTCTGTACCGCCCCTGGCTGCCGCCTCTCAGCCGTATCAGACGCAGCACAGCTTTTTGTCAGCTGCGTTCCAGCAACCGCAACGAGGCTACGCACCAAATTACGGTTTACCTATGTCTGCTAATAAGCAGCAGCCCATGCCACCATACACTGCAAGCTACACACCACCTTTGGGGCCAGGTTACTTGCCTAGCCCTATTCCTCAGCTGATGCTCAACGAAAAGTCCATGGACTTGCACCGCGGATTCCAGCAACAGTTCCCCGTATTTCACGCTCCGCAACCACATTTCGCGCCCACAATGGAGTCTGACAGCTCCATGAAGAAACGCCGATTACTGGACTACTCTGACCAACGCTCCGAGGCGGTCAAAGACCGCGGCGCCACCAAAAAAAATGGAAATGAAGCCATTTTGAGGGACCTCGCAATGGAGAACAAGGCGAGGCCTCTAAGTGAGTGCGCGTTGACTGTCAGGGAAGCAGAAATCGCAGTCTTGAACATGGACCCCACAACCCACTCAAAGTCGGAAATCCAGGCTGCTGAGCAGGTTCGTGAGCGCGAGCGCCAAGTTTATGCACTCACATGGCTGATGAACACCTGTGTTGAAGAAAAGAACAGTTTTGTTCCTAGAGGACGTATCTTTGCACAATATGCAGCCTGTTGCGCACAAAACAACCTAAAACCCTTGTCACAAGCGACACTTGGTAAACTGATCAGAACTATCTTTCCGGATTTGACTACCCGGAGATTGGGTATGCGTGGTCAATCAAAGTACCATTACTGCGGCTTGAATTTGATCGGATCTTCGAGATCTGCCTCTCCAGTTCCCTCTCTGGGCAACTCTGATCTGGGCGGCGTAAACAACGTTCAGAACATCAGCAATGTCAACGTGGGGGTGAACAACAGCAGCAACAACAGCCTTTATTCTTCGATTCAAGGACAAGGCGTTGCGGCCTTGAGTTCAGAAACCCCATCCATTTTCCAGGAGAGTCACGAGGCTCGAAGCGATAAGTGGGAGGACGTCGCACATTGGGATTGCTTGAGAATTGCAGATGAACTTTTCCACAATGTTTCCACTGTCGACGTTAATGTGTCTCTCGAGATTCCTTCCATTAACAGTTACTTGCCGCCGAACACTGACATTGACATTGCTGCATCGCTTGAATGCATGTATAAAGTGCACTGCAACACCGTGCATGAGAACATTAGTTTCGCGAAATTTGATGCTCTAACAAACACCCTGGAGTCGTTCAGCTCCGGATCTATTTCTCCTCAAATGTTCAACTTGTTCATCTCTGAGGCTTTATATGACTGGGTACAACAGGCAGACCTTGTAACACACAAGGCTACTGCAAAGTCTCTCTTCAAATTCATAAAAGAGTTTGCCACTTTACCCTCTTCCGTTTCCGAAAAACTGGCCAGTTTTGCACATTCCTATCCAGAAATGATTTCAAATGCCAACATTGACTTGCCGGTTCCTATGGTCAGAAACAAGGTATCAATCGCCGAGAAATTTGCTAAGCTTGTTAAACGTACCACAAGAGTCATAAGGACAGCTAAAAGCGCGTCCAAAGCTTACAGAACTGCAACCTCGCGCGAAGAGATGTATATGGACTGGAAAAAATTGATTAAAGTCAAGGACATTTGTCGGACTGAACTTTACTGCTGCAGGAACGATGAAGCATCTCTTAATGAGATAACCTCTTTCATTATCCAAATGATTGAAGGCTTCTTTGACCGCGACGAACATTCTATAAGTGAGGACTTTCCAATGGAGCTCGCGGCGCAACTTTTAACTTTTCTCAAAAAAATCAGGGATCACCCAGTTTCCGTAGTCATTGCCTGCACAAACGTGGTAACTACGGGAGTCATACGAGAATTGAGCATAATGGGTTCCGAGCACGCGGGATCATGGTGGGCTATCAAAACCTTTATAGACGAATGGCTGTATTGGTGCGATGAAGTTGGCACATTTATGATCTCGCCGCTTTAAAAGATGGCAACAAAAGTAATTGCCTCCTAGCATGTTAGCTGTAGCACGAAAGAGCTATTTTAGCGGGTGCATGATGAGATTGTACTATATGGTGCTAACCCACCTCTCAAGAATACGATCATTAAAATAACGATTTGTATAGTAGTTTTTGAACTTTCCAACAAAACCGGAGACCGTAATCTCGCATACTCGGTTGTAATCATTAATCCTAAATCATTAATCTTTCTAAGTTACAGGGCGCTACACATCATTGAGCGCTACACATATTGCTCCTTTATGGTGGCCACCATATTGCCTCACAATTTCCCGTGTAGACAGATCCCAAAGCCTCACATAGTGGTCCGAACACGCTGTTACTAGATAGGCAGAATCAGCACTAAAAGCGCAATCCCAAACCCAGCGCTGATGGCCATCGAGGGTTGTTTCAAGTTGGAAGTTATCATCGATAGACCAAACCCGAGCCGTGTGATCCGCAGAACAGGTTGCCAAATGCTTCACGTCCGAAGACAGCAATACACGCGTGATGTACTTGGCATGGGAACGGAACTTTGTTACTGGCCTTGGGTTTGCGGCGTCTGTCTGGTGTGGCATCTGCCAAACATAGCAATTGCCTTTGTTGTTGCCAGCCACAAGCATAGAACCATCACTGGCCACTGAAAGAGACTGTAGAGGAGTATCATCCTCGGGAGCCAGCTGGTGCACACATTGATTTTCTCCCAAATCCCAAATTTTTATATTGCCATCCTGATCGCACGAGATCAACTCACCCTGATTAGGATGTATAACAACCTCATTAACCGCTGCATGGTGCTTGTAGTTTCTCTGCACTGACGGTGCCCGCACGTCCCAGACTTTTATAGTACCATCCTCGCTTGAGGATACCATCCATTTGTTCTCCTGCTGAAAGGCTATCGACGTGACATTCCCACGATGGCCCTCGAACGAAGTGACGGGATTAGGATTAGTTGTGCGTATATCGTATAGCCTCACATTTAGATGACCCGCTGCTGCTAAAAATCTTTTATCAGAGGTGATTTCCAGTCTATTGACTTGTGAATCGGAATGCTGGATAGTTCTTGAGCAGACGCCTGTTAAGGCCTCCCAGAAGCGAATTGTATGGTCATATCCCGCCGAGGCAAGAATTACTGACATCAAGAAAATCTTCAGTGAGCTTCTGTGCACGCCTCTCTTTGTTCTTTGTCAGTTTTCTTGCTCATTTCGCATGATACATTCTACGAAGGGTTGGAAGTTTCTAAAACTTCGAAATACAAGATGTTCAGAGTTTCGTAAATAGTGCTATCAACACTCTGTTTCTCTTCTAGAAAATTCCAGCAATATCACCAAACTTGAACATGATAAGGAGGTATATATATAAGTGTAGGGTATGTTCAGTCTATCTCCCATGCGAGATTCCGGTACGAAAAAGTGTTCAAAAGTCTACGCACTTAAAGTTATAGAAGTTCGAAAGCCAAGAGCATAGATCGAGCAGAATAAATATGGTCAAAGACACAAAGCTATATGATCTGTTGGGCGTGTCCCCATCCGCTCAAGAGACCGAGCTGAAAAAGGGGTATAGAAAAGCCGCGCTTAAATACCACCCTGATAAGCCTACTGGTGATGCGGAGAAGTTTAAGGAAATTTCAGAAGCTTTTGAGATTCTGAACGACCCTCAGAAGAGGGAAATCTACGATAATTATGGCCTGGAAGCAGCAAGAAATGGCGGGCCCGCCTTTGGTGGTGCCGGCGGCGCCGGCGGTGCTGGTGGTCACCCTGGGTTCGCGAGCTCGCACTCTTTCTCCAACGAGGATGCGTTCAACATTTTCTCGCAATTCTTTGGCGGTGGATCCGGCGGGGCGTCACCTTTCGGATTTGGTGGAGATGATGCGTTCGGAGGAGGTTTCCCTGGCGGAGGTTCGAGCGGCTTCTCCACAGGCGGGTTCCCTGGCGGAGCCGGCTTCCGCACTACTACTGGTGGAATGCCTGGCGGGTTCTCCAGCTCAGGGGCCTCATCTCCATTACCCGAGGAAAAGACTGTTCAGGTCAATCTGCCGGTCAGTCTGGAAGATCTGTTTAGCGGGAAAAAGAAGTCGTTCAAGATCACTCGGAAAGGTCCTGGCGGGGCTCCTGAAAAGCAACAGGTTGATATTCAGTTAAGACCTGGCTGGAAAGCAGGTACTAAGATCACTTACAAAAACGAAGGTGACTACAACCCTCGCACTGGCCGCAGACAGACAATGCAATTTATCATCCAAGAAAAACCACACGAAAACTACACAAGAGATGGCAATGACTTGATTTACACCCTGCCATTGACTTTCAAGGAGTCCCTGTTGGGTTTCAACAAAACGATCCAAACCATTGATGGCAGAACCTTGCCTATTTCCAGGGTACAACCCGTTCAACCATCGGACGTTTCAACGTACCCCGGCCAAGGTATGCCGGTTGCCAAAAACCCAAGTCAGCGCGGTAACCTGATAGTGAAATACAAAATCGATTATCCCGCAACACTTAACGACTCCCAAAGACGCGCCATCTCAGAAAACTTCTGAGTGTAAAATACCTATTTTAATGACTGTTTAATCATGCATGACCATCGCATTATCAGTAGTTGCATTATCTGTCCGTTTTGACTGACAGGAATCCACACCAACCTATTTTCGCATAAGTAGAAACAACATGTAGAAGGTACACCTCGCCATAATACCGTACTCACCAGGAGGGCCAGTCTGGAATTAGGCCTCAAGTTTCAGTGAACGAGGTTGTCAAGGCTTGGATATCCTCTAGAATTACAATATACAGTGATGATTTTATACATAAAAATTGAAAATGAGTTCAAAAATGCAACTGGGATTGAGTTAAGCTTATTTCTTCGACTTCTTCTTCTTCTTGTCTGCAGATTCCTCACCTTCAGCCTTTCTCTTCTTGTCCTTCTTTTCCTTCTTCTCTTTCTTTTCCTTCTTCTCTTTCTTGTCTTTCTTGTCCTTCTTTTCCTTCTTGCCCGACTCTTCCTTGTCCTCGTCGTCTTCGCTCTCCTTAACAATGGTTTCGACCTTGACTTCCTTTACCATTTCCTGGACAGGGGCAGAGTCAGAAGTAGCAGAAACGGACTCAGTTACGGTAGAAGAGACCTGGGCAGCAGGCTGGTCTCCTTCGTGAGAGACGTATGACTTCTTCCAGTCTTCTGGAGTCTGCTCATTGACTCTTCCGTACTTGTCAAGCTTGCCGTCAGCCTTCATTTGCTTCTTCTTTTGAGCAACAGGACCTAGACCCCATCTTCTTGGGTACAGGTCTCTCTCCATGATGCAACGTTTCACCTTGGCAACCACACCGTGGTCGCAGGTAGCGAGATCAACGGTGGACATTTGTGCAATGGCAATGGCAATAGCCTCACCCTTGGTGGTCATCAAGACCACCTCGTCGTAAAGTTCAATACCCTCCTCGTAGCGCAGCAAACCTGGAATCATCAATTTGGCACCGTAGCAGACTGCATTGACAGCAGAGTCCTTGACGACAATTCTCTTGTAACCAAGAAGCAGAGTCTCCAGAGGCTGTATGATCTTTCTCAGGTAGGACTCATCCCTGGTGTTGTCATAAACCCATTGGGCGTCCATAACATCATGCAGAGTGACGAGGTTGTCGTTCTCGGACAAAGCACCAGATCTGACACGACGCAGCTCCTGCATGTGTCCACCAACACCGAGCAACATACCCAAATGGACACACAGGGTACGCATGTAGGTACCGGCCTCACAGGAGGCCCAGAACACACCAAGGTTTCTGTTGGTGTCAAACTCAATCAAGTTAGAGTCGTAAATGGTACGCACACGCAACTGACGCTTGACAGCAGAAATCAAAGGTGGTCTCTGGAAAAGAGCACCAGTCAGGTTCTCGAGACCTCTACCAAGGTCCTTTTCATCCTTCAAAGCATCGTGCAATCTCACGATACAAACATACTCCTTACCAGCACCCTGCTGCGACTTCACCAGTCTGGTGGCCCTGTCGACACACACGATAAGACAACCAGTAACCTTAGGGTCCAAGGTACCAGAGTGACCAGTCTTCTCGCAACGCAAGATACGCTTGATCCAAGCAACAACCTCGTGAGAGGAAGGATTGGAAGGTTTGTCCAGGTTAATCACACCGGAGCTGATGTACGACTTCAAGTCTCTCTTGTGTGGAGAAGAGCCGGTAGGAATTGGAGTGTAGTGGCCGCTTCTTACCAACAGCTTGTCGTAATTTTTCAGCAGCAGAGGCCACTCGCTCGCATCAGTGGTAGGTGCCACGTTCTCAGGCTTGATTAAGTACTCTTCAGACATCGCAACAGGCCTCGATCGACTACTTTACCACTCTTCAATTGATCAATCTTCAATCCAAGATGTTTCTCATCTCATCGAAAAAATTTTTCCAGACGATGCTCACGGAATACTCAAAAAAAGAAAGCGGACAAAAATGGCCCATGTGATAATCATGTGATTTGATACCGGTCCTCGTGCCAAGATCACGTGCTGTGGAATGAATGGCAGGGCTTGTATGGACTGTAGACCTACCAGATCAGCACAGTACGAGAACACTAGTTACTGCGAGGTTGGATCTGCCCCAGTATTTTGTTTATATGCACGCGCGCGAGGAATTGATCCCTGCCCAAGGAGCGAGTCTTCTTTATGAATATGTCAAGCGTGATCGAGTTTTGGCCGAGCATGCGGGTGAGGGCATGAATGGCATCTGTGATGGCATGGTCCTTAGCAACTAGACTGCGAAGCTGTTGAACTCCTGCAGGCTCCGGAGCAAGAATTGAGCGCAAGTCTGTGTCCGGCCCATAGTCTTGGATGTATTGTTGCGCTTTTTGTAGCTGCAGATCGACTTGATCCAGATTTTCTCGCAGAGCCTGGCGCCTGGAGCACAGCGTCTGGCTGAACTGCTTTAGGGCAGCAGCCTCGTGATCGCTGATGTGTTTGAACTGTGCTGTCGCGTTTTGCACCGCATACATGCGGGTCTTTAGCGTCTCCTGAACTGATTGGCGGTCCTGCTCGCTGAGCGAAGCAATAGTGTGACGGAGCTCTTCTATAGCGTGATGATGTGAGGAGTTGCTCTCGGCGCCCGTGTCAGTGCCCATAAGGTCAGGGATTGGCTGTGGCGTCGCCGGGGCAGTTGTGACACTGGCAGCAGGGTTTCCAGTCTGTTGAGTATCTAGTTGGCCGTCTGTATATGCTTGGCTTGAGAAGGAGTTTTTGGTAGGAGGCCTGGGAGGAAGTGGCGTATCATGAGGAGAAGTGGGTATGCTGGCAGGCGGCTGCAGAGAGTGTGAGGAATACGAGGTTTCAACAGAACGCTCGGGCGCAACCATAGGAGGCCTGGGA
Source organism: Lachancea thermotolerans CBS 6340 (assembly GCF_000142805.1). Classification (NCBI taxonomy): domain Eukaryota; kingdom Fungi; phylum Ascomycota; class Saccharomycetes; order Saccharomycetales; family Saccharomycetaceae; genus Lachancea; species Lachancea thermotolerans. The sequence goes on along the minus strand of NC_013084.1, from coordinate 1,029,886 downwards.
GGTAGAGGTACAACAGGAGTGTTAGAGCTTTCAGATGCAACACCCAGAGGAGGCTTGGGCGGCAGGGCCGGCGCGCGTGATGAAATGTCGTCCTCCAGGCTGGAAGCGCCAACTCGGCGCACCAGGTCGTCGACCACAGCATTGGGAACGGCTGTAGGGACAAGCGCAGCACGCGGTGGGATGGGCGGGCTTTGAAGCTCTTCATCCATGTATACTGGCGGCTCTTCAGTTATAGCACGCGCCATTTCGCTCACTAGCCCACCCACGGTCGAGACCTGCGGGTCCCACCGATCGAGCGCCGGCACTGAAAAAGCGCCGTTTGCGTCCACGTACGAATTGGCTCGTAGGCGTGCACCGCGCAGTGCCTCGAGGTCAACAAACGGGTAAGGCGCCGCTATCGGGTACTCAAGGGGCACCCAAACCAGCACGGGTACGGATTCAAGCCTCCCGTACAAGCACAGGAGCAGCTGAGATCTTCCTTGAAAGTCTGTGAATACACGCGTTTTGGGCCGTAGTGCCGTGTTCTCGCTCAATGTGAACACCACGTCCCGGAATGTCGTTCTCGCATCGTAGTACTGGCGGGAAGAACGTTAGTGAACTGTGTCTCGAAGTAGGTGCGGTTACACGCACGCAATTATGCACTTACTGGTTGTAGGACCTTGAAAAGCCAGTCCAACACCTGCGGCGGCAGGTTCACTGCATTCATCGCCGTCTGTTTTGGTGGTGATGCTCCTGATTTCGTAGAAAGAGTAAAATATAGAAAGGGTTTTTGAAAATATGGTAAATTAACCGTCACCAGCGCACCACCGCGACCAACACCAAGACAAAAACCGACGATCCTGATGAGCTTGTAAGTTTGCGCACCCTTCATAAGCTATGGCTGTGGACTACTAACAAGATGAGTTACAGTTACACCGTTGTTGCAGTGTTTTTGACCGTTGCACTAGCTAGTGTGATCTTCTGGGTCTTTGCACCAAAGGAGAACCAAACGTAAGTTGACAAGATATGAAGAGCTAAGAAAGCGCCAAGATTGCGACCGCTCCTGTGACGGTCGGAGCTGCAACCCGTGCTGCTACTCGCTGTAGCACAGATAGCGGCACCGACGGTCGCAGGGGTGGTTGCAGAGTCTCGTGATGCAGACAACATACTAACAAGAAACTCTTAATGACAGAGTTTGGAGGAGCACGGTAATCCTGACACTGGCCATGATGTACCTGATGTGGGCATTCACATACCTAGCGCAGTTACATCCGCTAGTGGCACCTCGGCGCTCGGACCTGAGACCGGAGTTTGCCGAGTAAAACACAGGAACGCAGTGCCGCGTTGCACGCGGCGCGCACTGTACAGGAAGTTGTGTAGTAATTGCAAGACATTTTTGATAAATAGAACCTCAATACTCTAGATGATGCGAGCGGTAAGTACCCATGACGGACTATGAACGCTGTGCCATTACAAGTATCTGAGACAGCCGGAGCAAAAAATTCTCCGCGACGGGGAATCGAACCCCGGTCCCGAGCGCGACAAGCTCGAATTCTAGCCACTAAACTATCGCGGATAACTGTTGAAGTATGGCTGTTTTAAACGCTTCTTAACCTTAAAGAAAAAGCCTGTGAAGTTCAACGTAACGCTGGGGAATGTTAGGCAATGGCCTTGGAGCGGATGTTGTCCGCGATGAGTGGAATCGTACTTTCTCTGAGAGATCTTTCGCTGATTTTTGCATCGGCTCGCTTTGTCACGCAGCCTGGGGTACCAATTGTCAACATAGCGCTCATCTGCAAGTTCTCTGCGGAAAGCGATAGTATATAGAGAACCTGGATAGAAATTCTGTAAGAGACGCTGCGTAGAAACCGTGAAGCTCTAATATACTAGAATGTGCACCTGCAAATTTCATAATATCGGATGCGGTCCGAGGGCGCTGGCACCCACGACTGCTCAAGTTTCGTTTAATACACGGCCCGCAGAACGGCCGCTTGTCTCAATAAATAATGTGTTATCCTAAGTACTTAGTAGCGTGGCTCGCAGCTCCAGGGGCCGCTGGGCGCAGCCAGAGCGCTACATCCTAGCGGTCCTCTTTAAGGCTACGTATAAGACGCTGCTCGACCGCGTCGATGAAGTCCTCTGTGGTCACGTAGCTAGCGCGGTCGGTGCGGCCCAGCATTAGCGCGAGATCCTTGGTCATGATGCCGTCCTCGTTCACGGTGGCGACCGTGGCGGTCTCAAGTGCCCGCGCGAAGCCTTCAACTTCAGGCGTGCCGTCGAGGCGGCCGCGTTGGAGCAGGCCGCGTGTCCACGCGAAGATAGACGCTATCGAGTTGGTCGAGGTCTCTTTGCCCTGCTGGTGTAATCGAAAGTGGCGGGTGACTGTACCGTGGGCAGCCTCGCTTTCAAAGGCACGTCCGTCGGGCGTCACAAGCACGGAGGTCATGAGGCCGAGCGAGCCAAAGCCCTGTGCCACGATGTCCGACTGTACGTCGCCGTCGTAATTCTTCATCGCGATCACGAACCCGCCAGCAGACTTGAGCATCTGTGCGACCATGTCATCAATCAGTCGGTGTTCGTACCAGATCCCAGCGCGCTCGAAGCGCTCGCGGTACTCGGCCTCGTACATCGCCTCGAACTCGTCCTTGAAACGCCCGTCATACCGCTTAAGTATGGTGTTTTTGGTCGTCGAGTACAGCGGCATCTTGCGCTGCAGCGCCAGCTCGAAGCTAGCCCGCGCAAACCCGCGAATCGACTCCGTAGTGTTGTACATCGCGAGCGCCACGCCGCCGGACTCGGGGAATTCGTACACCTGCAGGTCCAGGTCCTTGGCCTGGTCCCCATCCCGCGACCGAAAAACCAGCCGCAGCTCGCCTGCGCCCTCAATTGCCACGTCCGTGGCCTTGTACTGGTCCCCGAACGCGTGCCGTCCGATGATGATGGGCCGCTGCCACCCGGGCACCAGCCGCGGGATCCGGGGGATCACAATGGGCTCGCGGAACACCGTGCCCCCGAGAATGTTGCGGATCGTGCCGTTGGGCGACGCCCACATACGCTTGAGCCCGAACTCCCGCACGCGCGCTTCATCGGGCGTCACAGTCGCGCACTTGACCGCGACCCCGTACTTCAGCGTTGCCCGCGCAGACGCTGCCGTTACCTCGTCGTCAGTCGCGTCACGATTCTGAATTGAGAGGTCGTAGTACTTGAGATCTATGTCCAGGAAAGGCATGATCAGCTTCTCGCGGATAAGGTGCCAGATGATGCGCGTTTGCTCGTCGCCGTCCATCTCCACGATGGGATTAGCGACCCGAATTTTGGCCATACTGGGGAAAGAGAGTTCGAAACGTTCAAAAAACCCTGGAAACCTTGGCGATATCTTACAGTGTTCTTGGCAAACCTCGAACAACCAGAAAGATACGTCTCAGTGATCTAACAGTACCATTCTTGCCCAACAAAGCTCGTCCCACGCCCCGTGCTTATGTACCCTGCCGCTCGGCGGCGAGTTTGGTGATAGCCGAGGTCGGCGGCGGCGTGCGTGGCCGCCCGCGTGGCCTTGTGCACTTGGAGTGGGGGCTGGGCTCTTTCCCGGGATAAGGGCAGCTGGGTCAATGGACGATGTTGGAGAGCGCGACGGTATGGAAAAAGATGATAGCTAACCCTCACACATGACATCCACGTGACAAGTCCGACTTTTGGGCACCACGGTCATGTGACCTGTCATGTGACCTAGAACGTGATCTAGTCAAAATACGGACATGTGATGCAGGCACGTCTCACTGTCAGCTGACGCTCTCCGCATTATAGGCACGTGACCAAAACCAAGTGAGTAGTTCCACGCCAGCGACCAGGTGTCGAACAGGACGCCGCTTGCGAGCGTCAAGGCTCTCTGCGTTCAGTGTTAAGCAGCAGCACCAGGCTTCGGGTGCCACCGCGAGTTTCGTCTAGATATATACGTTTCTACACAAGCCGGGCCTCGTAGGGCCCTTCAGTTCTGCATGAGCTCCTTCACGGTCTTCTCGCCCGCGAGCACCTGCTTCATGCTCTTCAGGATGTCCTCGTAGGTGTCAAACTCATGGAAAGGCACGTCCTGACGTTTGCAGTAGGTGACCAAGTCCTTGCCGCGCTTCGCGAACAGCAGGTCGCATTCCTTCGCCGCGCTCAGGTCGGACACACCGTCACCGCAGTAGAAGTAGGTGGGGTGCTCGCCGTCAGCCTCGAACTTCTTCTTGTAGGCCTTGATGCTGCGGGACTTGTCGTGGCCGAAAGGCGTCTCGTCCTTGTACACAATGCGCCATTGCCCGTCGTCGTCGATTTCGACCTCGTTCGACACAATCTCGATGTTCTTAATGGCCTCAGGGCCCACCAGGCGCTCCAACAGCGCGCGGATCAGTGGGCGCATACCACTTGATATGACCACAATTGGAACGCCGTTTTCCTGCGCCCACTCGTAGGTGTCCTTGAATCCAGGGTCCAAGTCGATGTTTTGCTCCAGTAGCTTCACGCACTCTGGGAAAGGGGTCTTGACCGACTCCAGCATCTCCCAGAATCCGTCGCGGAATGACTTGCTGCCATCCAGCACGCCTTCGAATACCTTTTCTCTCTCGACCTTACCGAAGCCCTTGTTGTCCGTCAGGAAATCGTTCGAATCTTGCCATGTCACTGTGCCGTCGAAGTCGGTGAAGATAACTGCCTTAACCATTGTGAAAAGTGTGTGGGTATGAGTGAAGTGTGCTTGCGCTATTGACGATACGTGCGTCTTTGTTGTTGCCGCGAGCCCAAGAGTGCGGTTTAGTTTCCATCAAGGTTTGCTCCTTTAAAAACCTTTTTTATAGTCGCAATCCGCTGCCACGCGCAAGAAACCGCCAGAAAGAGCGACGCAGGCACTTTCCAGCGCCAGCAAGCCATCACATCTGTCGCACGATAGTACTGGCGGCCAGAATTTAATTAGGGGTCTTAGCAAGGCGCCCGTACAGCGAGCTCCGGCACCTAAACCGCGCAAAACGCGGAACACGCAATCTGCGCACAGCATGAACATCGTGGTGCTGTCGGGCGGTACTGCGGCCAATGCGTTACTTCCGGCATTTGAAGCAGTTTCGCGCGAGCTCTGCTTCATGCTGCCTATTTCCGACAACGGCGGATCGACTAGCGAGATCCTTCGTGTGGTTGGAGGGCCGGCCATCGGCGACGTGCGCTCGAGGCTGGTCCGGCTGATCCGCGACGACGCATTGGCGCGGCTGCTGGGGTACCGGCTGCCCAATGAGGTCGTTGCGGCGAAATATGAGTGGAATGCGATAGTGGACGGTACTCACGACGTATGGGCGGACTTCCCTAGCGAGGTCAAGGACATTTGCCGCTCTTTCCTCGTGCACATGCAAGGCGAGCTGCTCAAGAAACACAAGAGTTCCGCGCCCTTCCAGTTCGAAAAAGCAAGCATTGGCAACCTGTTCCTGACAGGCGTGCGGCTGTTCCTGGGGTCCCTGGACGCTTCGATAGAACTCACACACCGCGTGTGCCGCTGCGATGAGCGCATCAGTGTTGTTCCCTGCATCAACACGAACCACACACACCATATTTCGGCGCTTCTACAAAACGGCGACGTCATTACAGGCCAGTCTCAAATCTCGCATCCGTCAACACAAAAATTGAGGAGTGCCCGTCGATTACGGGCCGCAACGCCTGCTCTGTGCGCTCCCAACGCAAGCACAGATTCACTGGTGGCGCCTGAGAGTTTTGTGCATTTGCGTGTCCAAGACACGGGCCACGGCAGGGCAGATAGCAGTCATGAGCAGACTGGCCACGGTGACAATGTCTCCCTGTCCTCCTCGTCCTCCTCGGAGGAAGACGATGACCACGAGGAATATGCATACGCTGGCTACATCCATCCGGAGCTGAAGCTCTCGCAATTGCACTTCGATAAACTTGATATAAGCGAGGACCAATTGCTACCCGCGCCAGTTCGCCGCATCTTCTACATCAATCCTTATGGCGAGGAAGTCCTCCCGCGCGGCAATAGCAGAGCTATAGGTAAACTCAAAACCTTTGACATGATCGTGTACTCAGTGGGCTCTGTAGTGACAAGTCTCCTTCCTATAGTAATTCTCGGCAACGTCGCAGAGACCATTGCCGAGAACTCGCGCGCTGCTAAGGTCCTTCTCATCAACAACAAGTATGATCGCGAGACATTTGGCCTCAACGGCGCGGACATAGTTCAATTGGTGGTGGACTCGATGAACAGGGCTGTGCATAACCACAGACGCAGGCGCAAGTCAAACAAATCAGAGAGCACTGGCGACAAAACCGTTTGGAACGAATTTGTTACCGACGTGGTGTACCTGGAGAAAGGCGAAATACCGGTTGACACTTATGCATTAAACGCTCAGGGCGTTCGCACACATGCTGTAGACTCAGACATATTTGACAACCATATGTTGGCCAACGTTCTGAGCTCTTTGCAAAACTAATTTACAGTTTCCTGCGAGAAGGCTATTTCCGTATTTATGTAATTAAAAGCCGTTCTTGAACTTTTGAGGAATGTTTTCCAGTTTAATTCTGGCCTCAAGTTCATCGTCAGTGACTACCGTCACTCTTGAAGCGCCCTGTTGCACTTGATCTTCGTGCTCCATTTTGTGTTCGTGGTGTAAAAGGTCATGAGCCACGTCTTCTTTATGAACTACCTTCACATCAGGATCCTTGTCCATATGGTACTTGTTCCAGTGATGTAGTTCATATTCAAGTTCAAAGTCGGAATGATGACCAACCCCAACACCGAGGTCAGGAAGCTGTCCTCCTCTCTTTGCAAAATCTAGATATTCCTGCTTCTCAATTTTGCTGTCATCGTCAACATCAAGCAATTCCATTACCAATTGAAATACTCGGTCTGAAGTTTCTTGATCGATCTGCTCTGAATTATCATGCTTTCCCATTCCATCGCCGCTACCCACAACTTCGTCACGGTTTAAACCATACATGGTCAAAATGTCCTGTCTATCGAAGTAACCCTTATTTCCTATATCATGTAGAGTGAAGAACGTCTCTGGCTCATACGTTTCCATTTGGTGTTCACGCTGCATGTGCCATTGTTCCCACGAAAGATCATTGGGCTTTCTTTCGACTTCTTCATTTATCTCTGAACCATCGTTCTTCAGCGGCACACCGAAAGCTGGCAAGGCAAGAGCGCTCAAGATATACCAAAGCCTCATCTTTGTCGAGTTAAGGGTCCTTTTAGTGACGAGTTTTACAAGATTTGATCTAAAGAATTTAGCTACTTAGCTTTTAATCTAGCCAATATTTATTTTAAATCGTCAAATACGTAGCTGGGAATCAATTATAGCAGTACTCACTAAAGCACACTTCACAGAAGAATGGAAGGGGCGCTTCCTCACTGTCTATTGTGGCTCTGTCGTATGACCTTTTGGATATAATACAGGCTAAGCACCTTTTGTACTTTGGGCTGGAATCAAAATTAAAGATGTCTTTACCATTTTGAATCATTTTCTGCACCTCATCAGCGGTGTATCGTAATTTAAAAGTTGACATATTAGATGGGAATGAATGCTCTGAATTCGCATGGTAGATTATTATAGGAGGCAGTGGTACCGCGCTGAGATTTCCTTGATTTCTACCATAAAGTTCTGGGAAGCTTTCTAAGTGACAGCCAAAGGCAACAGGGCGTGACAGTAAGCCCTCGTTGACGAATTCACCGCTTGGAGGAATATAAGGCAGCAAATTGAAAGGGCCACTAGAACTAGAACTCTTTATTTCATGATTTTCGTAAAAATTTCGAAGCATGGAACCATTGGGAAAACTGCCCATATCGGAACTTGAATCCAGTGCAAAAATAACATCTAATCTTCTTTGTTCAATTAGCAGTGGACCGATTGGAATATTTTCGCCGTCTTCACCGCCATCGACAAGGTATAGTTGGTCCTGCTCAGCTAGTATGTTATTCTTTCCCGGGTACCCGAAAAATGGGTTCGGCTGATAGATTGCATATTCAGGGTGACTAAATTCTTTGCCGCCATTGGACGCCTCGATTTCTGCCTTGATACCATGAAGATTGAATGCGCTAAAAATGGCCCTTACTGCCATACGCATATCCATCGATGGAGCAACAAGATGCCACACATAAACTAGGACGTTGTTGAACAGTGAAGAAGAGGTGGCGGCTAAAAATCCCACTTCATCAAACCCTGTGAAGCATTTGAGAGCCTGACCGGCCACAATTTTAGAACCTAGGAAGCGAAGCTTCACAAAAAGCCCTAGGCTGTTCCATGACCCAAACTCAAAAGGCGTGAATTCAAATACTGCATTTTCAAGGTCTTTGTTTTTGCAGTTGGCAACAAAGATCGGCAAAGGCGTCTTAAAGTTCTGGAATGCGGGGCTTTGGTCTAGCAAAGAACTCACTGACTTTGCTTCGGATGACGGCGCGATGGCACCTATTAAAGCGTGTCCCCAATAATCTGTGAATGATAAAGGAAACCCCTCAAATTTCTTGGATTTGACCTTGAGGTGAAGAGCAACATAAGTTTGAACGACCTGACGAAACTCATTTGAGGCATTTAACAGTTTATTTACCTGTTCCTCTTTCCCTCCCCCAGAAGAGAAAAGTCGAGCTACGGCTTTTGTGATTCTTGAAAGTGGTTTCGGATTTCGGCTCTCTAGTCTGCCCAGCGGTTGAAGTTGTGTATATTGTTCTAGCTCCGAGTAAAATTGTTCAAATATATCAAGAGGTTGAGGGTCTGCATTTCTTTTCCAAAGCCCTGACGCTTGAGTTAGTTTATCGTAAAACCACTTATCAGCCTTGAATATTTCACTGAGATTGTTGGTCTCTAGCATTGTAGCGACATTTCCGTCGGGGATGTCAAGGTCTGGCACGCCTTCAAGCAGGCTCCTTTCCAATTCCCATTGTCCAAGTGAGTCGAAATCAAACCCATTTGATATCAATTTCGCAAGGATCCAGCTACCGCCTGAAACTCCAGTGATGTAGTTGAGGCAGTCAACCAAACCATACTCTTGCATTCCTAATAAGAAACCTGATCCGGTAAGCATTGATCTATAACCACCTCCTGACACTGCAAGCCCCATGTTTATTTGCTGGTGAGAAATATTAACCAAGTTTTCAACGTCGGCGGCTCTTACGTTTAGACTTCTCATAAAAACCTCCAGCTTGCCTCTCATGAGTTCGCCGCGGCGCTCGATATAATTTGTTTCTTCGTCACATAGAGACGACCGGAAGTTAGTTAGACTTGGTTCAACCACCTTTTTCAATGAAGGTGTCCATTGTTAGCTTACTGTTGATTCTCTTATGAGCGGAAACTTAGGACAGACAGCTTCTGCAAAGGCATTTACCTTGGTCGCCGCTAAGGTGCAAAATAGTGCTGCCCACGCCAAAAGCGGAAGACAGAACCTCATTTTCCAAAAGAATTCCCCCATTTCGACTAAATTCTAACTCTTGGATCTTGTTTTAACTTGAATTCTCGAGCAATTCGAATAATTATATTCAAAACCCCGTTTAAAAAATAAAACAGCTTGAGAGTTTACAGTCTCTATTACTTAAGTGTATACACCAAACTAGAATACATGTGGAAGGGAGTACGTTACAGGTAACGTGCTCACCCTAGAAGTGACATCACTCGCGTTAAGAAATGAAGAAAGGCATTAAATAAAGTTTATCATTCTTAAAAGTCTTCATCGGAGGAAACGTAAGCGTCACCCATCTCCTTCTTCTTCTTCATTCTCTCCTTCTTCTTCTTTCTTAGCTCGGCAGAAGACAACTTCTTCTTCTTAGTACCACTGCTAATCTTGTTACCCATGGCATCGAATTTGTCCTCTTCGTCCTCCTTCTTCTCGATTCTTGGACCGGAACCCTGGCCAGCAACCCAGTTGTGTCCAGATGGAACCATGACACCGTTGTTAACGGCCCAGACTTCCTCAGTCAAGTTCTTGGTGAACTCAGCAGAGTGAGTAATGATGATAACACCACCGTCGAAAGCCTTCAAAGCCTTGGACAAAGCACCCAAAGAGTCTCTGTCCAAATAGTTAGTAGGCTCATCCAAGACGATCAAGTGAGGTCTCTGCCACGAACAGGCGGCCAAGACCAACTTGACCTTTTGACCACCAGACAAACCTCTGATTCTGGAGTGGGAAACCAACTCAGCGTCTAGACCCAACATGGCACAGTGCTCTTCGATCTCCTTTCTGGTCAAAGGACGGAACTGACCGGAAGCCAAAGCCTCCTTCATGTCAACCTCAGCAACCATCTTAGAGTGAGACTCGACCAACTCACCTCTTGGAATCCAGGCGTTGTCAACGGACATCATTGGAACCCATCTCTCAGACTTCATACCAATGTTCTCACCCAACAAGAAAGAACACTCGTACTCGTAAGAGTTCTTGAACTTTCTTCTGGCGTGGATGCCCTGAATTCTTCTTGGGGTACCCTCGATCTTGAAGATCTTGTTCATGGACTCAGCATCCTCCTCGTTGATGACTCTGTTGGCTCTGTCCATGGTCTCTCTGTCTTCACCAGTTTGGAATCTCCACTGGATGTACTCAGATGGGGTCTTGTCCAAGTGGGACTCGATGTGAGCGAAAGCGTGCTGCTTAATGTAAGCGATACGACAGTTCTCATGAGTGTAGACCTCACCGGTAGTTGGCAGCAACTCACCAGTCAAGACGTTGATCAAGGTGGACTTACCAGCACCGTTTGGACCAATGACAGCAATTCTGGAAGAAAGGGAGCACTGGAAAGAAACGTCGCGGATTTGAGGCTTGGCGGTACCTGGGTACTGGAAGCTCATGTTGGAGACCTTAACGATAGCCTTCTGCTTGGTCTTGACACCCTCCAAGAAACCTGGCTCTGGGAATCTGAACTCCAAGTCGGAGGCGCCTAGCTCGTAGTAAGACTTGGCGGTTGGGCACTTCTTGACAAACTCAGACATGTTACCCTTGTACTTTCTCAACTTCAGACCCTCGTAGTGGATAATGTATTGAGTAACGCTGTCCAAGAACCCAGAGTCGTGAGAAACAATGATAGAAGTGATACCACATGTGTTCAAGTAGTTAACCAACCAAGCGACGTTAACAGTGTCCAAATGGTTAGTTGGCTCATCCAACAACAAGATGTCGGCGTTCTTCAACACAGCTCTGGCCAAAGCCAGCTTCATCTTCCAACCACCAGATAGGGAGGAGATTGGCATGTTGATCATCTCGTCAGAGAAACCGAACTCTCTCAGCTTCTCAGTGATGACCTCCTTGGTACCGACGTCACCCTGGAAGACGAAGTCCAAGACGGAGGTGTCGGAGTGAGTACCGTCAATGTCGTGCTCGACGTAGACAGTTCTACACTCGTCCTGGGTTGGGAAACCGTCGACTTGGCCGTTAGCAATGGCTCTCATCAAGGTGGACTTACCAGCACCGTTAGGACCACACAGACCGTATCTTCTAGCTCTCTTCAATCTCAGCTGAGTCTTGTTCAACAAGATCTTAGCACCGTAGGCCAGAGAGAACTCACAGTTACACAAGTCCTCACCCTCGTCCTCCTCATCGTCGAAGTTTGGACCGACAGGGATGTTGTCAACGGCCAGCTTTCTGAAGTCGTCGATGATCTCCTTGGCCTCTCTCTCGTGCAAGAAGACGGTGGCGTATGGTAGAACGTGAGTGAACCAAGCCTGTTGGTCGATGATTCTCTCGTCGATCAAGTCAGCGGCCATACCAGCAATGTAGTGCTTGACATGCTCGAATCTGGAGTCGATCTTCTTGTCCTTCAACAGAGAGTCCAAGACACCTCTGGTGGTGGAAATGTCACCGGCGTGGGAGACCTCTGGTAGAGAGTCGTCCGCACCGACATTACCAACTCTTCTCAAAGTCTTCAAGGCTCTCAAAGTAACCTCACGGGCTTCTGGGTCGGCAATGGTGGCGAAGTTGTTCTTCAAACCTGGCAACAGCTTGCTCAAGAAAGGAGCAACGACCTGAGGGTCCTCGACCAGCTTACACATGTTGTCGATAATGACAGCAGCCTTACGCTTGATAGAGGTCTCTCTCTCAGCCAAACCTCTGGCCAACAATGGAACCATGATGGACAAGGTAGCTGGGGTAACCTCAGCGACGAAAGTGGTGGCACCCAGCAAGTGGACGGTCTCTGGGACCTCCTTAGGGTTGGCGATACACTCAATCAACTTAGGAATGAAACGGTCGATATCCTTGTTGTCGACAGTCTCAGTGGCCTTGGTGATGGTGGCAGTGGCAGCCTCCTTGACCTCCTTCTTGGTGTCCCACATAGCCTCAGACAAAACTGGGATCAACTCAGGCATTCTCAAAGCGACCTGAGTCTTAGCGGCGTCAACCAGATCGGAAACGGCAGCCAAGATGGCGACCTTCTCCTGCCATTTGTTGGTCTCAGCAATACGGGTGGTCAAGTGAGGCAACAAAACCTTGGTGGCAACTGGGTTGATAGCCTTGACGATAGCCAACAAGGCGGTAGAAGCCTGTTGCTGGATGTCCTTGTCCTTGTCACCGGCCTTGGCACAGATCTCAGGCACCAAACGGACAACACAGGCCTCGACGGATGGGGCCAAGTTGGACTCGCTGGCGACACGGATGATGGCCTCCAAAGCGTTGGAAGCGGCCTTCTTGTCCTTCAAAGCCTTGGAGATGCTGGCGAAGAACTGCTCAGGAACGTCATGCTCGATGATGTTACCGTTCAAGAACGAAGAGATCTCGACAGCGGTAGCCTCTCTGGTCTCTGGGGTAGCGACCGAAAGCTTCTCGAAAAGTTCGTTAAGAACTTTGATAGATTGTTCGGAATCAGACATCTGCGGTTTCGAGACTCGCTAGTTTCACACAGAAATCTGACGTTTAGAAAGTTGAAACTGGAACGTCCGCTGCCCTCTCAGTTATATAGACTTCAGGAGAAAAAAATTTTTGGCATTTGCCGATGCGATGAGCTTAGAAAATTTTTCACCGCTACCACTGGCGGTCTAGCGAGCCTTTCTTTTTGCATCTCACGATGGCCTATAATGTCGTGTCAAAGTCCACGCAGTAGTATGAGCGCAGTCAAACATCGCGAACTCAGCAGTACCAGTAGAGAGTTATTCCTTTTGGAACACGGGTGGGAAAAGGAAGTACGCAGGCCGGTCCAATTTGGTGTCAGTTATTGTCGAAATGACAAGTTCTGGTGCGTTTTCTTTTGTATGTTCTCAGACGTGGCACACAATGAGATCCCAGAGTGACCTGTTCGTACGGGTAGTAGTAGATTTCCGACTCACGGTGCGAACCCGTTGAGGAAACGCTGAGCTTGGGTACGAGAGCCGGCATCTAAACACAGCGCCTTGCGCAGGATCGTGAGTAGCATGTGGGAAGATGAAGCAGGCCAGCCTAGCAGTCGGATGTGTCCGTAGAAGGTTCTCTTGTGAAAAGGAAGCAGCGGGGCAGCAGGTGCTGGTTCTTATTTGCAAGGGGGGTGTTGAAGGCCAGTAAGCAACGGTGCAGAGACAAGTTCCGGAGATGAACCAATAAAGCATCAAGGTGGCACGCACAATCGATCCGGTGCGCTCATCTGGTATTAGCCGTAGCTCATCTTTGCGATGTTTGTGCCAGATAAGAACAGGTGCTTGTGCGACTGAAGTGTCAAGTGTCGGTTGTACTAGGCGTTTTGTTGCGCTAAGCAGAAGCAGCAGTCCAGTGTCGTTACAGGTTTGATCCACAAGTACTAGGGTTGAGGTCGAGTTGCTTGTGGCGCGAACTTTATGGCAGGGGGCCGAATCAACGACGTTCCTCGTTGTATTGAATATGATTCCGCGGCGGCTAAAATCGCGCAGTATCTTGATCACTGTCGTAGTACTTGTCCGCGACGTTTGTTGTGGATTGCTCTCCTTACTCAACATGATGTAGTCCCTGGCGGCAGATATCTTGAGCAGCAACAAGTGAAGGAACCGATCAACACCTCAAGCGTTTCGATGGTTCTCAAGTGGCCTCGTAAACAACAAGACAGCGCTCGGCATCGTGACGGCACAAAAAGACGTTGATGTTGCTGGTCTGCTTACTGCTTCTCGCAGGTGTGCTCCGAACCTGCCGCCAATTGTTTCCTTGGAACCGCGCACTATAAATTACGATTCAGAAAAAAGATCACCTTTCATGTATATTAAAGAATCTATAAAACGCCCCAGGGGTGGAACCCGTGGTTGTGAATTCGAGAATTAAGCTTTTTTGTCCCCTGGCTATAACCCATTACCGGTGCAATACTTCAACAAGCAAGCTTGTCTAACATGCCTTTAGTAACATCAAATTTTCCTATTAGTTAACGAAAGTTAGCGCAGAAGTAGTGAGCGTAGAGTTGTATAGTAAAAATTAGTTATAATGTGCACGCTTTGGGAAGTTCCGACCGTCGACCCGCTGACCGATCAGGAACTCCACACCGCGTTAGGATTAGAAGGAAGGAGGGGGTAGTTGTAAATTCAACGTCAAGCAGCGTGCGCTGGCACTCTGATAACACCTGGAACCAAAAAACGAAGAAGGAAAACTTAAGTCAGGCTGATCACTCAGCTAGCGTAGCTGGAACAGTGACCTCGTCTTTGTTCTTTCTCCGTTTGATGATAGTGGAGGAGTTCAAACGCAACTGAAACATGTCCTGCTCCAGCGACATTTCCTCGTCTTCTTGGAGTTGTCCCAGGTTCGAGGGAGTTGGGGTGCGTCTTCTGTCCTCTTCCTTACGTTGCAGAGCGTTGTTGACCTCGAAGGCGTCACGCATCGCAACGGCAGCTGGTGAGTATAGCAGAGAAGAATCGCGCTTGAAGTTGTGTTTGGCGTAGCGCTTCTTCTTTTTCGATGCCAGCGAGTGCACGTTTTCCATCGACTCGTTTTTGTGCTTCTTGAGCGCCTGCCCGCGGAGGCAGTCGTATGAGTTCAGCCATGGATCGGCCAAGAATTCGTCGATGTTGTAACGCTTACTTGGGTCCACTTCCAAAAGTTTCCGTACCGCGTGTTTTGCGCCGTCGCTTATCTCGTCCCACCAAGGCCTCAAGAATGTATATTCGCCTCTTGAGATCTTCTCGGTTAGAACGTCGATTTTCTCGTCATAAAAGGGTGGGAAGCCACATAGGATGGTGTACAGGACGCAACCGATGCCCCACATATCCACCTGTAGAGAGTAGCGCTCATCTTTGACCACTTCTGGTGCGGTGTATCCAACTGTCCCGCAGGGAGTTTTTGTGTTCGTAGAGTAGATTTGTTTCGAAAGGCCGAAGTCGGCCAGCTTCACGATACCGATGCCTCCTCCGCCCACGCTGGGCTTGAAGACACCTTCGTCCTGCTTGGTTTTGGGGTCGTCCGACTTCCGCAGTACGGGCTTAGGAGAGGGCTCGTAGTCGACCGGCTCGAATAGCAGGTTTTCGGGCTTGATGTCACGATGTATTATACCCAGCGAGTGCATGTGCTTGACCGCGAGCGCCAGTTGTCTGATGACGTGGCGCGACAGGTCCTCACTGAAGTACGTCAGCCTCACAATCTCGCCGAAGATCTCGCCGCCGGCCAGCAGCTCCTGCACGATAAAGTAGTAGCTGGGGCTCTCGTGGAAGTCCACAAAGGACACCACGTTCTCGCTGGCAGACACAGTTCTGTGGATAGCAACCTCCTTTAGCACCTGCTCGCGCGAAGTGGCCTTGCTTTTGGAATCCTTCTGCGAGGACGTCAGATGCTTCTTGTTGATGACCTTGATCGCCACATGCTTGAAGGTCTTGAACAAAAACGACTTGGACGACTCCGCGCGCGGCACGCCGCGGTACACCTTGGAAAAGGCGCCTTCGCCGATCTTGCTGATCAGCTTGTAGTCCTGCAGCTCCAGCTGCTCCACAAAGTCGCCCTCAGGATCCTCATCGAGGCTGGACGAGGACGACGCCTCGTCATCGCCGACGGAAATAACTTCCACGAGCCCAGGCTCGGACTCGGTCTCGCTCACTAGCCCGGCCACCTCACTGCCGCCGACTATACCGCCCTTGAGCCCGTGGAGGTCGTTGTACGCCCTAATGTCCCCGGCATCGATGTCCGGAACACGAGTGTCGCTGCGGTCGTTGAGCGCGCTCTGCGACGAGCCACCGTTGGACGCCGCGTTGGACGCGGCGTTGGTCGTGCTGTCCGAGTTGTACAGGTTGGTTTCCAGCACCTCTGCGTTGGCCTTCTCCTGGACCAGCGGTCCCAGCACCGGCGTCACGCTTTCGTCCAGGGCTTGCGGCACCATCAGATCCGTCTGGCCTCTGCCGACGCTGAACTTCTCAGCGGGCAGCGCTTGCTTTTTCTTGAAGAGGTTCTTGATCTGAAGCTTGTGAGTTAGTAAATCTGTGTGTTTGCTTTCGAGCGGTTTCGCCCACGATCCGCCCGTGCCGCGCACAACCGCGCACGCCTGAGCCGCACTCTCACCGCGCCGCGAGCGCAGAACGTCTGCGCCGCCTTGCTACGCGCCCGCCGCACTGCAGATCTGCATTAAAATCTGTTCAAACATACCTTGAGCATAGTTCTCTTGGTACAACAAGCCTGTTGGTGTTTGTTCCAGTATGAAGCAAAAGATTAATATATTTTTTTCTTATGAAGGGGTCGATGAGCGCGACCTCCATAATATTACTTTGCAATTACCTGTTTCTTTCACCGGACATAAGCGTACGAGGTGACCGCATCTGGTACCACACCTTAGAACTCGCAGCATAAGATCCGCGACAAATGGAACTTCTGAGCAACGTCTGAAGACGGCTGAAAGTGTGGCCCCAGACAACTTAGCAACGGAAACGGCATGATGGAGTTTGCTAAGCGAATCTGGGCAAAAAAAAAAAAAAAATAGCGGCAAGAGTTGTCAGAGCATACGCACAGCGGGAAGGAATCGCGCGTTGGAGCTCGAGAGTGGGAGCAGAAGCGGCGTTAGAGAGGCTGTTAGCGATGCAAAGCTGTGACGCCATTGGTACTACTGCTAACAACTGGCGCCCAGCTGCCGGCCCCTGTGGATTCTGTGGTGCTTCCGATTGAGAATGGACGCCGCAGCTACGATAAGTAATTTTCGATGTGCACGTGATGTGCCGCCGCACGTTGCCGTGATGCGCAGAGTGCCGGAGCGACGTCAGAGCCGCGAGTACAATTATGCAGGTGCTACAAGGCCAGAAAACGCGGATAAGTGTCGACTCATGCGCGGGCAATTAGCGGCGGTGCGAGCACCCGAGACCCGGGCCCATTCCAAAGCAATGCGCGGCACGGCCAACCCTTGATATCCGGGGGGAGGGGCTTTCACTGAAGTTCCAGACGCCGCCAAGTCTTGCGCGGGCAGGTTGTAAGGAGAGACGTTGTACGGGGGGTCAAGCCGTGCTTTCCTTTTGATCCGGAATGACGCATAAGTTTGTGTTTCTTCTTGTTGAGAAGAAGTAAAAAGTAATGGTTGCTAAGAGATTCGAACTCTTGCATCTTACGATACCTGAGTGTTCCGTTGTGATACAACGTTAAGAGTGACTCTTGAATCAGGCGCCTTAGACCGCTCGGCCAAACAACCAATTGATGGGAGATAGCGCAGCGTTGTTGATGTTAATGTACAGTTCCATGGCCAAAGGAGCTTTCGCGAGGCGCCAGTTATGATGGCGAACGTTCAGCTTCACGCGTCGAGAATGGTCTGCGAAAAATAATAGATTGCAAACGGCTGAGGAGCGCGCGGAGCGGCTCGATAACACGCAACGCGATACTGAGCCACTGGATAGCGAGTGAGCCGATAGCGAATGACTCGGCAGCCGCAAGAGGCGAAGATGTCTCAGCCTCAAAGCGTTTGCTGCGAGGGGCTCCTTGGACCAGCTAGGCACGTTCCCCACGAGGCGTCCGCAATTTTCGTAGACTAGCCGCGGTGCCGTTATTGTCGTTTGTTTGAGAAACGCATTCCTGATCCGCGCCTCCCAGGCACGTTGCTTCTTGAAAGAAGGAAAAAAAAATTAAAAATTAATGCCACTTCCTAGAATCGAACCAGGGTTTCATCGGCCACAACGATGTGTACTAACCACTATACTAAAGTGGCTTTGGATGAATTGATAGCTGGATACTAGGATACTAGTAAGCCTTGGGTTTTGTCAGCAAAATAACGTACAACGTTGGCCTCTCCCACCGGCTTGCTTGCAGTGCATCGCCATATAATACAGTTCGTTTGGAGGAAGCGATGCACGCAGGACAGGAGGCGTATCAAGCAGGTTGGATCAGAGACTCCATCGGTAGTAGTTGAAAAAAAGCCTCAGCAGAACCGCTACGCACCGCAGCACACATCGCAACGCACCGCGACACGACGTACCCTATCAGCCCATGCTCAACCGCGTTTTTGCAAACTCCTCAAACTCACTGCTGCGAGCGCTCGCGCGTTCGGGATCCCGGTTCGTTCATAGCTCGGCCCCAGCGCTCCTGTACAAGAAATGGGGCGACATCTCTCTCAAGGACAAGCAAGCGTTCATAAACAACTATGTGGGTCTGTACAAAGAAAAGCATCCCTGCAGTAAGAGTAACGTCATGTACCAGACGCTGGTCGGGGAGATGGAAGAGTACGATGACGCGCCCTACGTGTTCGGCATCCTTTACAACGAGATACGATCCGTCTCGCAAAACGAGTCTGCCGACAACGCCAAGGGCTCCGGCGCCATGGGCGATCCCGACTTTGAAAAGCTGCTATATAGATGAATCCCCTTTTAAAACGCGCCCCCGCCGCGCGCCTTCCCCCCGCTTCCAATCGGGAAGCGCACTGCTACCCGCACGCTCAGCTCAGAACCTGGTCGAGACTGTCGCTTGTTTCCAGCGAATCCATGGTCATCACACTCCTCAGGATCGCTTGCTTGCTGGTCTCGGTCATCGAGCCGTCGCAAACCAGCACCTCATTGAGGATTTCGTAAGCTTTTGTAAAGTTGAATATGATGTCCAGCTCACACACGTTATTGAAATAGCTGTCCATGGCTTCGACATACCGATGGATGACTTCTAGCGTTAGCAGCTCGTTATCCGAATCTGAACTGATGCCGCAGATGAAATAGAGACTTGCGTAGCGCTTGTACACCACTTTGTGGTCCTGGTACTCTAGAATGTTGCACATTTTGGCTTTACGCGCCAGCACCATCGTAGCCAGTTCTCGGCTGATCTTCGATTTTCCTTTGCTGTCGTAGGCGCTATACCACCGCATCAGCCGCACCTTCCCCTGTCTGGACACTAAAAGCATGTATTTTATTTGCGTCATGGCTTCTGTTTACGCCGGTTGGGGTTGTTCGTCCTGAGCTTCTGCGCACCTTTACAACTTCACTTCATCGGAGGTTTGATAGTTTACAGTGTTTATGAATTGCACGCAACCACGTGATCTATAAAGAGCGTGATAACTACTCGTCGTCCTCCTCGGCTGGAGGCACCCATGGAGCTGGCTTGAAGTACTCCTGGTCCTTGATAACCGCTTGCTTGAAGGCTTCTCTATCGCTGGCAAAGTCAAGCAGGTACTCGAGCTCCAGCTCGTGGCACTGCCTTCCCAAAATCACTAAAGAATGAAGAGGTTCGCCAGCGTCATAACGGGAGAGTTCCTCGATAGTACCGGACTTGAACTCCTGTGACGCAGAGCCAAGTCTGCTGATGGCGACTACAGGGGTATCGGGGGTGTAAGCCTTAGTACCTCTGGTCTCCTCGATCTCCAGCAATTGTTCGCAGCATTGAGATATCGACATGTACCTAGGTGGCTCGTAAATTAGCCTGCCACGGGCCATGTTTTCTATGCTTTGCTCCTTGACCTTGATGTCCAAAAGAACCAGCGTGTGCAGCCCGATCTTTCTGTTTTCCCAGATTTTGTTGTACCAAGAATCTGGCCTCCAGTCGTCGGTGAAAAATACCATAGAAACCGTCTGGCCGAAGGTGTAAAGCTGCAGCCCACAGCTTCCAACCGCGTTCATAACGGACGCGTTGTGAATTACCTCAACTGGCAAACCCTGTCTTTTGGCACGCAACACGAGATCCGTGTGCGTGGTGGCACCGAATGGATCTCCAACCACTAGAAAAGCCACGTCTTGCTTGTCTGCATCGCGCAAAATCTCCTCGCAGCCGCTCTCGACCAACTCTCTGTCGGCCAGAGTTACAGGTTTGCCGTAGAACTGTTCTAATTCTTCAAGCGACGCGGCCATCAGGATGCTTGTGTAGTGCTCCAAGTAAATGCGGTCACATTTCTTGATAGCTTCCAAGCCACGAACTGTGATATCAGTGGTATATGAGAGCCCAAGACCAATCAAGTAAAGCATGCTCGGCAGTGTAAGGCTAGGCGTTAAATGTCTGATCGGTTATATTGGCGAGATGAGCTAGTAGGTTCAAATTTTTTTTGTCGCCGCGCGCAGTCATTTCTACGTGAACACAAATAAGCTGAGAGGCGCCACTCTTCGCATCGCTGGGTAGCTGATGCTCGGACCCAAAAATGGGTCAACAAGGGGGGGTAAGCAGCTGGAAGCTACGGAGTCTCTGTAAGCGGCAATTCTCTATCAATTCGATTGTTCGCAAGTGCCGTAAATGACTATATTAGCATCCCTTTCGTTAAGATCTGGGAGTACATTTGTATTTCTGAGTCCATTTGTATTCGTTACAGCCTTTGTGTTCGCTTCAAGAGCACATGGTTTAGGGTTTTGCCTTTTCGGATTAACAGGGCGATGAGGTTACGGCGATGAGCATAAGCTTTCGTTTAACAAACAACTAAGTGGAGCACCTTTCCTCTTCAGTGTATCGGCTGTGAATTTTCCGGCCAGCATACAGATATTATGGAAAGCCAAGATTTAGAAGAGCAGCCCTTGTTGCGGCCAGAACCACATTATGAAGCCACGAGTCCTCCTCCGCAAAAAAAAACCAAAACCCGCCGTCGTGGCTGGACCAAACTTATCTGGGGCTTCATCATAATATTACTTTTGCACGCCGGTGTCGTTTTATGGGCAGCGAGATATATTCCGTCCCAACAACTCATCCAAGACTACTATGAAGACGCAACAAATGTCAAGCTCCGTCATCTTGCGTTCGACGGGTGGTATTCAGACAGTAATGGCAGTCACATCGAGAATGAAGACAGCCCAAAGTATTTGAAACTTCGCGCTCAGCTGGATGTGTGGTTCGACTACGATCAAGTGCACAAGTTCGAAAACAGTTCCGCAAGCGTGCGGAAGCAGCGAACAATACGATTCATGAGCCAATCTGTGGTGAAATCCTTATGTTTTGATTTTGACAGTATAAGGGCATTCAACGATAACGAAACGGATTCCCAGGACCTCGGTACTATAAGCATACCCACCAGAACTTGTATTGATGTTAGACATCAAAAGGTTAACCAGCTGGACGTGCCCATTTTGATTAGGCCTGACGCCAAGAATGTTGCTTCTGTCATTATGAAAATATGGAAAGGTGAATTCAAAAAGCTAGATTTGTGGTCAAGCTTGAACGTGAGGCTTTCTAAAAAGGTTCTGAATAAGTGGGATCTGCCTCTTTGGAAACTAAAGATTGCTAGACTTGATTGGAAACAGTTTCTCAACTTGGACTCTTTATCTTCAAAATTGGATAGTATCCGAGCAGCGTTGAGTCAGGCAGTTGAGGTTCAAAGCCTAGAAATTACCGACGATGTTGAGAATGACATGAACTTTCGAATTTCGGTAGCTTACATCGTTCCTGAAGAGATAAGAAGTGATATGATATTTCCTCAAGACTCCGTCTTTCCACCAACTAGCTGGAACATACAGCTTCCAGGCTGTGACCCGACACGCCCGGTATCATTGGAAAATGCTTTGTTTCGTGCACCGGCAATACGCCTCAACGATTTAGCACCTGGAGAGCTAGCAAATATGGATATTGTTGGTAACATACAGGGCCCTCTTCCTGATGATCTTTTGTATCAAGTTTGTTCCTCTGATGAAGAAAATGTTGTTACGCCCGTTAATCTGCTTCTTAACAAGATTTTTAACGCTACAGAGCTACTTCAGTTTGAAATCCTAGGACATGGGTATACTGATTCTCAAGGAAGCATTCTGCCCCCTAACTTTATGGACCAGCTTTTACCCTCAATACAGCAGCCCATTAATGCAAACCTTTCCTTAAACTCAAATAATTTGGTAGAGTACGTGACGGTGGAAGGAATGAGGCTAAGGTGGATTCAGAGTGGATGGGATGAGCGAAAACTGACTATTAAAGGCAAAGTTATTGCAGTCATAAACCTGCCATATTATAACTCTGCGTTCGCTGGAGGCGAGGAAACAGTAGCGATCGAGAAAATTAAGGGCTTAACGAAACTTTTCCACAACGATGTTCATTTTGTTAACGTGCCAATGGATGTATGGCTGAACGCAGAATCTGAGTTTCTTCCGACCGAAGACCCTAAGCACAATCAACTAAGCGTTTCTTTCGATATTGCACATCAGGACGTTGAGATTGTTAACAGCTTTGAACTCACAAGATGCTTAAACGAAATTTTGATACGCGGCCAAGCTCAAGTTCATGTTGAAGGTAAACTCGACCTTATGGCCGACACAAAGTTAGGCGCTATTGTTGTACTGGGCCTTGAGGGCGAAGGTACAACAATTGTCAAAAAATAATTTCAAGTTTTATTTAATCTTCTTTGTAAATCAAATATCTAGGTTGATATGAAAAATGTTTAGATACGGTCAACCTATGCAAGCTTGAATGACAGGCTCGCACAAAAGCCCTTTGCAGAGTAGTGAATAAAGGCTTTGAGGTATTATGAGCGGCCCAAAAATACGAGCTGGTGGCTCCTGCCTCGTCTGTCGTCGAAGAAAAGTTAAATGCGATAGAACCAAGCCAGTATGTCTTGCTTGCATCAAGTACAAGTCTGACTCAGCGTGTGATTACGAGACGAAACGAAACGTGAGGTTTTTGCATATGGTTTATTCAGAACCTACGGGCAACATAGACGGCGAGAACAAAGTAACAAAGCCTCAGTTACAGAAGCCTAATACTAATGTGTCCAACGTGGGCGGCTCAAATTGTAATATGACTTTTAAGAAAACCAAAGGGGTTGAAGCTTCAGAGCAGCGGCTGCCAACACAGTTGTTAGCCTTTGGACACATGAGTTTTTACGATGGTTATGAAGCGGTCGAAATCAAAGCGAGCAGGCTCTTGTTCACCGGTGCGCTCCACTCTATTGCGGTACTAAGAAGAGACCCTTTTTTATACGTTTTGGTTGCCATGATACGTAAAGACAGAAGCAAGCTTCACGAAAGAATCTCAAAGGCAGAGCCTTCATCAAGCCGAAAGTACCCCGTTCCACTTTATACACAAGAAGAGATTGCTAGCCAGCTTATCATAAACGCCCGCGCCAATCATGAGCATCCGTGTTCCAACTCGGTAGACGATTGCCGGCGGTACTCCCGTTCCGGCAGATCGCAGAATGACTCGAAAATCTCAGAAAGTCTCAAGCTTGAGCCTCAGAAACCGGGATTTCCTAGTCAGGGGAAGCTTACATCTGCTGACATTAGTACAGATACAAAGTTCCAACAGAAGCTTATAGAAAATGAGGGGTTAGATGAAGTGAAGTCTGTTGTTGAGGAGGGGAACTTGCCCCGAAATCCGTTGTCAGTGGTCAACCTTTTGAACGAGGACAGCCAGGCTAAAAGCTCTCTCGCAAATTCTTCAACCCAAAATAATGACAAAAACAAAGACATTGAAATATGGCGGAAGCTGCAGTCAATGCTGGCTACTTTACAGCAGCGGCAGCATAGATTAATGAGGCAACTTGAACCGTCGCGCAAAAATGACCTTAATGCAATAACTTCAGCCAGTTTCTTGGGGGCTATGCCAAGCCCTGAGATGAGCGTTCTTGCTAAGGTTCGAGAAATCCTTCCGCCTACTAAAATAATTTGGCTACATCTCCGGAACTACTTTCGTTCACCTTTACATGCGCTTTTCCCTGTATTGACAGAAGATTGGTTCTGTGATACTGTTAAAGAATTTATAAAGAACCACAAAGATGATATGAGTAAGCCTGAAGTTGTTGTTACGCAGAGATGTGACTTTGGGAAAATCGGCTGCATGCTTATTATAATGCGCTTGTCATTCCTTATGTACGCTGACAAAGCTGAAAAAAACCTTCCAGAAGAACAGCGTGACGTGTACGCTCACTCGATTGGTCCTGAGTTCATCAGCACTGCTGAATTATGCCTGAGTCTTTTCAGGCTGTTGAGAAAAGCAATACTTCCTGTGCTACACTGCGCAGTCCTTTTACGTATTTATCGCAGATATGCGCCCGATGAGGGCGACATTGCCGATAGCGGGGGTTCTGAACCATTTTCTGGCATATTAACAAAAATGGCTACGTCAATTGGCCTGCATGTAGATGCTGAGTTTTCGGGCCAGTTTGCCTTCTCGAAAATGTATTCACAGGCATGGAGAAAGTGTTGGTATGTGATATATTTCTTGGATCTGTATGAGGGAATGAATAGTGGAAATGCGACCACGATTAATGAACACAGCTTCAGCACGAGACTACCGGTTGTTGGAACAAATGAAGACGGCACGCTCTCAAGTTACATAACCGTGCCTGAGCTGGAAATTGCCTCTATTGAGTGTTTGAGAAAAAATTACGACTTTTCCATAGCGTGCCACAAGCTTCTGAACCTGGTTATGAACAGAAACTTTAAAGTAAGCTGTGAAAAGGTTCAATCCGCTGCTGGGGAGCTGGAATTGTTGCTTAAAAAAACATATGAAAAAGGCCTAAGAAAAATCCTTAAGCACCCAGCAAAGACAATTGACGAATCTATTACAAAGTGCAATGATTTTAAAGTATTCATTGAGACGTACTCGTTTCTCTTCATGGTTTATTTTCACCTTTTTCTGCATGTGGACAAATTAGTAATCGGAGACCCCGATCGATGCCCTCCATCTACTTCATTTCATTATCTCCAGAAGCTGCTTGAAATTTATGTTGAGCTTGAACCTGCTTTAGTTGTGCTTCGAGCTAGCAAGGACTACCATGGCAATGATAGCGAATTCTTTGACACGCTCTTTGGAAATAATTCAAAGCTCGTTGTTATTCAATCATGTGGAATGTTTATTGTGAGATTCACAACAATACTCCAGTGTTTAGCTGCTAGACTGTTGCACCTCAAATATAATTTCTTGCTACGGCCATCTCCTTATAGGCTAGCGGGGGAAGAACGCGAGGTACCAGGGGTCTCTGAAGCGGCCGACGAATTAATTACCTTACTATTGAAAAAGCTTTCCATAATCAACGAAGTCACTCAGTCCTTGAGCGAAACCTATTTTTACGCGTGGAGAATTTCTAAAGGCAATAGTTACATTTATGATCTGCTCATGGCGGAAGACAGCATTCTTGATCATAAATCTAATATTAGCCGAAGTTACAGAGCTGCTTGCAAGGATGAGCCCGCATTCAATAGCGAGAAACCAATGCCATTCGTTAACTTTTACGATGTGATTCCTGAGTCCAATAGTCTGCTCCATGCCAAAGTTTCCGACTTAAAAAAACTCTTGTTTATCCTACAGTCGGACGATGGGAATTTACTTTCCTCGCTTACCCATCGAAGTCATTCCTTTGTGACCGAGAACACACCCCTCTCCGCCTTTCAAAGTCCGCTTTCAAAATTTGAGGAGCCGGGCCAAAATGCTTTATCACTTATTGGTATGAGTAGCATAAAGAAAGCAACTGATGCTAGTTCGGATCCTAATACGTTTACGAGCCTTGCCTCACCGACGTCTTTTCGTGTCGAAGGAACTTCCTCAGGGAGTAACTCTTTGAATTCACAAAAAATGGAGAAGTCTAGAAGCTACGTGAACTCTGAAGATATTGATACATTTTGGTACAAAATCAAGTTGCGTAATGCGAACATGAGCGCAGAAAGGTCATTTTCGCAGTCTTCGGGCCCTCCTAACAGACCCAATGCATCAGACGAGAAATCCAAAATATTTTCAAGCAGTTGGCACAATAACAATCATAACCCACCTTCACCTACAGAAAGGCTTGTGAGGAATGAATTACATGACACTGGGCACTTTAACGAGATATTCAACAATCAGTCATTATTGCAAGAGCATGTCATGCAACAGTTGCAACAACTAACAGAGGAGCAGCCAATACCACAGAACCCTTCAAGACAAGGAGAATATGTTGAGAGTTTCACGCCCCATTTGGCTCCAAACCATCGTGAAGACAAACGAAATATTGAAGGAAGCTTTCTGAATAACAACTCCTTGGAGGCTGGTGATTTTGATATGTTTCTTCCAACTTTTGACGCATTTATTGAAGACATAGACTTTACTTAGGAACAGAAGAGTATTGTTGCATCCGGTGCTTTTATTTGTGAGTGTTTTTTGAAGTTACTGTTTACTTAAATTGTTCGTATAGCTCGCGTTCTGCGGTTATTGGCCTCTCTTTGAAATCAGTTACACATAGTTTCGCGACGTGAGAGAAATACCTGACATCCTCTCTCAACTTCCTGCTTTTGAACCTCAAAAAATCTCTAAATCGAATGTTTGACAAGGCAGGATACATTTCCTGATAGGTTGGTTCGCTTTTAGTATTTTTTCTGGAGCTGGAATGTGACGACATAAACTTCCGAAGTTTTTGGGTTAGCCCGTTTGACCTTTGCTCAAATGGTTTTCTGAATATAACTTCAGGCTGCCCAAGGCAGTTCTGTGGATCAGCCATATACACGCGGTAAAGGAGATCTGGGTCGTTTTCATTGATTTTGAAAACAGGAAGCTCTGTTGCAACGTAGCCGCTTTCAATAGAACAGTATCGATTTTTTGCGCAAAGAGCATTGTTAGAACACTCAGAAGCACACTTGGATTTAAGATCCAGAGGTCTTGTGTGCGACGTTGCGAGTGAAGCGGCGTCAGAGAATGTGGGGGAGCAAGGCTGTGATGCCGAATAAGAGCCTGAATCTTTGCTGGTGGTCAGTAGCGCTGAATTTCTGTTTCTGAAGTTTGAAAACTCCCCGGCCGAAAGGTCTTTCAAACGTTCCGGACTCGAGTCCGATGGCTCATACGAGAAAACAGCTTCACAAGAACTACGCTCGGGGCGTTTCTTTGCTTCTATACTATTTTTAGCTTCCGT
Source organism: Lachancea thermotolerans CBS 6340 (assembly GCF_000142805.1). Taxonomy (NCBI): domain Eukaryota; kingdom Fungi; phylum Ascomycota; class Saccharomycetes; order Saccharomycetales; family Saccharomycetaceae; genus Lachancea; species Lachancea thermotolerans. The sequence goes on along the minus strand of NC_013084.1, from coordinate 1,002,831 downwards.
GATGTGCTGCCAACTTCGTACGCAACACTTCTCAGGTATCTCGGAAGAGTCATAGGAACTAGACACGCTGTTAGCCTCAATAAGGAACTCCCCAGATAAGGACGCATTGTTCTCTTTCTGACCTTCAGGCGATGGATAAACCTGGCCTTGAACTTCGTGCTCGGAAGAAAACAGGTGTCTTCTTATTATTACCGATTGTTCGCTATCCAAAGTCTCCGAACTGTTCATGAACTTGTAAAAATCATTTGATGATAAAGCTTTGTCTAAAGGGACTGTTACTCTGTTCTGGACGATTGATGCATTTGGTAGTGGGTTTTCCCCCGGAGGACATGCAGCCTTCTCAGCAGGAGCGATGGTTTTGTTCTTTCCGCGCTCATTTACAGGAACTCCGGGGCTTGAGTAACATCGAGCCGTTGAATAGTTGTCAAAGGATTTTCCCAATGTGGAACTACTAAGCGATTCAAGTGACTTTGAACATTTGAGTTCTTGGCTGATCCCTTCAAGTTGTTGTACTAGGTCTTGTCCAGCCACTACCTTCTCAGCTTTTTCAATAATGGCAACAATCTCGCTGACGGGTTTCAAACTTTTGACGAGATTTGGATTTATGGCGTTTTGTGGCCTGGATGTGGATGCGGCTATCTTCAAATGGCGGTCTATAACACCGTCGCCAGATAAAGGCGGTCCAGCCTTTTTACTTGAAAACAAGAACTCTTCTTCATTTTCCATCAACTCTTGCCGTACTTGTTGAAATCTCTTCGCCTTCTCAGCGCTGATTTTGTCTGATCTAGAAGGGAGCGGCGCACTACCCCTGACTCCTTTCGGAGTTTGACGAATTTCAAGTAAATGGTAGATATCTTTTTCAAGTTCAGTCATCTCTCTATAACCCGCCGTTCCACTCTTTACTAGCAAACGTTTTTTTGGAAGAAGGGGCTTTTCGCACTGTGCTAGAACACACGTTTGCTGACCTTTTGGCCTTGAGTACTTATTGCTGAGTGACGAGTTAATCTTGTTGTTTTCGTAGACGCCAGAGCTCGTTTTACGCATGATTTCATGAGGACCTGCGTTTGTATCCCCTGCGGTGTTGGGAGGTTCAATAGGTACAGGAGTACAATTTTCCTTTATAAATGAAGTAGGAGACTGCTCACCACATCGGGAGGAAACAATATGGCCCTGAATGCTTGTGTTGCATGCAGTGCTGTCAGATCTCATGACGCCCTCTGGCAGTATACGAGATCTTTTTGAGGGCCGTGCTTTAAATTCCAAAACTTCATTTGAAGGATCCGTTTTGCTATTGAAACTATTCTGACAGCCTTCAAAACTTAGGTCAGCACTTTTGTAGGTGGAGCTAACACCTTGCCCTTTTTGGCTGCTCCACGAGTTTCCAGACGTAACAAAGTCCTCAAATTGTCGTAGCTTTTCAGTTCGCTTGGCCGATCGGGCTTTAATGTCTTTCATCACAACGGTTGTTTCACTTGGTGGTTCCTCGTTGGAAGGAAGCTTCCCTAACCGCAGCATATACGAATAGTGTCCAAAAAGCTCGCTAGAATGCCCTTGCTTCCACACGCTTATGACTTTGTTTTCTATGCAGGAAGGTTTCACATCGTTCATTTCCAGCCTATTCAAATTGCTTTTAGCTCGATAGCCCGACCACTTGTGGAACCGAACCTTAATGTTGGATTTCGGGTAGCCTTCCTCGCTAATGAGTATCCTATATGAAGAAGGGAATTTGGAAGGCATTATCAAGAGCCCCGCGTGTATCTTGTAATTCCCGGCTTGATCGGTGAACATTTCATTATAAAGTACTTTCTGAAAATAGCCGAACTTGTTAAAAGGCAGGTCATATCTGGGCCTTAAAGAAAGGAAGTGCGTCTTCAAAGAATAGATGATTTTTTCGCACGGACCAATGAATTCGTAGTAGGCGCACTTGATGGCAAGCTTCAGTTGTGAGCTTAAGGTGCTTTCCTCACTAAACGCGTCCTCAATGCGGCAGCCTTGTAGTGCAAATTCCACCATATACAATGTTGGGCAGCTTAACAAAGTTTCGCCGCATTCCAACATTTGTTCTTTAGACAGCACGAGCCCATAGAGGTAAACAATCCAGTTAAAATCGCCAGCAAAGTCATTAATTTCCAAGTTTTGGATAATTTTAATCCCGAGGCCTTCTGTACGCACCTTTAGGCATTCCAGTCTATTTTCGGGAGATGAAAGCTTTTCGATGTGAAGCATTTCAAGGTACTTGTCTGCGAATTTGTAGTTGATGCTCATGAACTTATTTTGGCTGGAATAATCCACAAACATCTTGCCGCTCCAAACGTTGTCTCCTGGTAAGTGCCTGGAAAGTTAATAAAGTCTTAGGCAGCTGATGAAACCTTGGATTTTTTGAGCTTTCGCAGTATTTGTGTGCGGAGCTGAGATTCTTTTCTCCAAAATGAGAATTTTGGCGCTTTTAAAAGGAGCCGAATAATAGTGCGCTCTTAACAACTGGCACCCGAGAAGCAGTTAGGTGTTTTGCTTTTCCAAAATTAAGAGGAACTATGACGCTTTATCGGTTAAATGCTTTTCAAACTCTCAGGCTTTGTTGACTGTTGACTGCGCCCTTTATCCTTATGATACTTGCCGAGTTTCAAAGGGAGGGCTATAACTAGCTTTTTAATTGGATTTTGCAGGTGTTTCAAAGTTCGCCCGAAAGCTATTTGGCTTGTGTTCTATGCAGAATTGTAGCGTCACCACGAACCCTTTAAATATGTTTTAGACGCCAACAGATCGTTTAGGTGAAGGTTGAGAAAGACGCACAAGTACTTTGATTTTGTTAAGCTCTCTCAACGTGCGTTAACGCCAGTAATTTGCCACTTAAAGATTAAGCAAGTGAAAAATAGTTCAAAAGCCTTTGCTAACAAAGCTCGCAAGTATTCCCAACACGAGGCGCACTTCGTTACTTGAACTTTTAATCGATGAACCTGTCGAAGAAATGATAGAAATATCTGAAAGCACTAGGAGGATAGGGTGTGTAAGAAACGAGGCCCTAGCCCAATCCTTGTAATTTTATACTTCTCCAGTTCAAATGCGTACAAAATTTTTGACGCATCGCGACAAAGACACAAAGTTTTTGTCGATACTTTTCGCATTCAAAGATGTCGGTATCATCGCGTAACTATAATATCATAACCGTGAAGCTCTCATAAATTTGATCTCCTCCCCCCATCTGGGCGCGACGCAAAAAGCTTCTGGTGCTCAGGCGGGTATCATTTGCTTTGAGGCGTCTGAAGATTGAGATGTTCTTGTTTGAACTCGATTGTATTGAGAGTGAGTAAGATGAGCTTCGAGTGGAACCTGTTCATTCTTATCTGTTAAACAAATCCCTCTGACGTGGTTGGTCAATCATGATTAAGCGCTGTCATCAGAAATCAGCTTCCCATGATTCACTTTGTTTTGAATCAGACTATATCATATTCCACGAACATGCTAATATTGATTCGGCATCACAGCCAGATAGAGAGAGCAATATAAAACGGGATCGGTTTCGAGGCTGCGACCGGGAACAATCAACCGATTCCACACTCATCAGAAAAATCTGCGCCCTGAACTCACTTTGCTAGAGTAGTTCAACATGTCTATGCTCTTAAATTTCTACACCTCGTCTCTGAAAAAAAACCCCAAAACGACCAATGCCATCATGACAGGGTCCCTCTTTGGGATAGGTGATGCAATCGCTCAAATCGGCTTCCCTAGTAGCCATTCAAAAGCGCAGGGTTACGATATTGCGAGGACAGTACGTGCTGTAACCTACGGATCGCTAATATTTTCCTTCATCGGCGATAAATGGTTCAAAGTATTGAATAACAAGGTGAGATTTTCAAACCGCCCAACGAACCACTGGTCAAATCTTCCTTTGCGAGTTGGTACGGACCAGCTTCTGTTTGCTCCGCTGTGTATTCCCTTCTATTTTGGAATATTAACGCTTATGGAGGGGAAGTCGCTGAAGCACGCAGACACGAAGGTTCGTGCGGTTTGGTGGGACATTCTAAAAACGAATTGGATGGTGTGGCCTCTATTTCAGCTCATCAACTTCTCCATCATCCCGGTCCAGCACCGATTGCTCGCAGTTAACGTCCTTGCCATCTTCTGGAATACCTTCTTATCATTCAGAAACTCCGAGGCTAGTCACGCGGATCATCAGTTCCCTGTGAACAACCCTCCAGTTCCTGAGTAAGACGAGAACAAGACCCAATGATATAGGTTTAGCTCAACTGCCATATTCATGAGCCGCTTTTGAACCTCTTTGTCAATAAGAGCTTCATAGTCAACATTGATATGATACGTTTGGAGTTTTTGCATCTTGAAGTCAAGGATCTTTCAAGTCAACGGTCTCGTGAGAGGCGACACGTTTCTTTAGCAGTAGTTTTCGATTAGCTTAACAAGTGTTACATATGAAATTGATCAACAAAACTTTAAAGTATCTGTGGGGTTTCTAAGATGGTTCAGCCATTACTGAATCTAGCACGCATTGCGCCTCTAAAGCTTGGCGCGCGAGGACCTTTTAGAAGCTACTCATCAAGTGCCAAATCTTTTGTTAGACCGAAATCCCCGGTTATCACTACGAAACGGGTGTTGGTAGTTACTGCCTTTGCTGCTGCGGCTTACGTCTATACAGATGACACAGCTAAGAGTGCGGTTCGCCATTTGGGCGTGACCTCCAAAAGGGTTGGGGTTGTTGCGCAGGCTACGATGCGGTGTGTGTACAATTACCAGCGAACGCTTTCTGCGAACTATAGTTCTGAACAAGAACGTAGCGACGCGCTGAAGAAGTGCCACCAGCTATGCGCTAAAGTTACTTTACGCGCATTAGAGACCAACGGTGGAGTTTTCATCAAGCTCGGCCAACACATTGCGGCTATGACATACTTGCTTCCCCCAGAGTGGACTGAGACCATGGTCCCGCTGCAAGACAAGTGCCCGCAGTCCACTCACCAAGAAATTGAAGATCTTTTCAAGCAGGATCTCAAAATAGACATACAAGACATGTTTTCAGACTTTGACCCCGAGCCTATAGGAGTCGCGTCGCTGGCGCAAGTTCATGTCGCAACGCTTAGGTCAACGGGCGAGAAAGTCGCGGTTAAATGTCAACACCCCTCTTTGAAAGAATTCGTTCCTTTGGATGTCCTATTAACACAGACAGTATTTAATGTTGTTGATGTTTTATTTCCAGAGTATCCACTGACGTGGCTAGCAGATGAACTACAAAATTCCATCTATGTTGAGCTAGATTTCACGAAAGAAGCAGAAAATGCACGGAGGACTGCAGACTACTTCTCTAATTACATCAGCGAAACTGCGTTGCGAATTCCGAAAGTCATTGTTGCAAACAAGAGAATATTGATTATGGAATACATCGGAGGTCACCGGTTAGATGATCTGGCATATCTAGACGAGAACCATATTTCCCGCGCCCAGGTTTCCTCCTGCCTATCTCACATCTTTAATAACATGATCTTCACTCCGAATGTTGGTATTCACTGCGACCCTCACGGGGGGAACCTGGCTATTAGGCATCTTGAGAAGTCCAGGGGGCATCACAATTTCGAGATTATTCTTTATGATCATGGTTTATACAGGCACCCAACTACTGAGATGAGGCGTGATTATGCAAAGTTTTGGCTAGCACTGCTGGACAATGACGTCGCCAACATGAAAAAATACGCTATGAAATTCGCAAACATCAATGAAGACCAATTCCCGCTTTTCGCAGCTGCCATCACGGGAAGAAGCATTGATGCAGCTCAAAGCTCTGATATTCTAAAGCCGAGGTCGGATGAAGAAATACGAGTGATGGCTGATGCTCTGATGGAAGGGTCACTCTTGGGCGATTTGATGACATTTTTGTGCAAGGTCCCAAGGGTAGTTCTTTTGATTTTGAAAACAAACGACCTCACTAGACACTTGGACGAGTGCTTACAAAGTCCCCTCAGCGTTGAACGAACTTTTCTAATAATGACGCAGTACTGTGCACGCACAGTGTATGAAGAAGTCCGTCAAAACATCAACGAGCAATACCAGAAATGGTCACTAACATGGATTTTTAAAGAAATCACAGCGTGGTGGGAATATGAGAGGAGAAAAAATCAATTAGTACTGTATGATTTGGGATTTTGGTTCAAGAACCGTTTTTTATAGGTCATCAAGCGTGTAAATAGGTCTCTCATAGTAAACGCTGGGACTCACTTGTAACTTGTTGTAGATACTACGCTCGTACTGCTTAAGTGTGTAGCACTCGTATCCGCGCGGGCGTTACGAGGAGAAACTCGCAAAGAGTTTTGGTTGCTGCTGACTTTGAGAGCATTTGAAGATCTCGAGCTGTGAGTTGAACATGTCCTATTGGGTGGATTTGATACGTTTATTAAGCTGTCCGCTTTCGGTGTCTCGATGCTTGGTTTTGTGCCTTGCCGTACATCTGCAAGTTCGTGTTGAAGAAGAACATTCTGTTCTATCACTGAGTCGTTTTCAGCTTCTAATAACTTTAGCCTGCTCCTAAGAGCGTAGTTTTCACTTTCGAGTTCATCTACCTGGATCTCAAGTACTGTCAAACGTTCCTTGAAGCCACCCGTTGGCATTTGTGCCTGCTGTAAGGAAGCTATAAACGCGTCTTTCTCGTTTAATTGCGATTCTAGTTTCTTCACAACTCCTTCGAGCTCTGTCTCATATTCATGGCTTGCAGCTTCGAGCTCTTCTATCTGCTTTTGTAGATCTTCAATAATCTGAAAAGCATCATCGAGACTCAAATGTTTGTTTTCCATTTTGTTACTGCCAACTTTCACTGATCTTTAGTTCGAAGAGCTGTTTTTTCGCTGTATCCTTGACCGATGACAATTGGTAAATTTATCTAGCATGATAACAAATTGATAATTAAGGCTCGCGACTACTGCGGTACGTGCCAAGCTAAAGTGGATTGGACTATACGTATGTAACATATGCAATTGTTTTGTAATAGCGAGACGCACACCGTCACGATTGGGCCTGCTGAAAGCCCGAGGCTAAACTCATACCTCGAAGCTTAGGGCGCTTACTGGGCCAGAGGCGACCTCTAGCTTGAAAGATCCGCAAGAAGTGTTTTTGCCATACTAACATCCATAATAGCAAGCCCAACTATCTTGCAAAGAGTAACAAGCTTGCCGTTTTTGCATGTGGATTTTGGCAACGGTTTGTTGGGTTCCAAATTTCCAATTTCTAGAAGCTGCGTAGGAGCGACATTGGCATCGATCAGCTCGCCAGCCTCAATTAATGTATGCTCCTTGGAGTCAACAAGAATTTGGACGCCTTGGTCCTTGAACTGCTCAACTAATGCAGTGTCACACTCATGCATATGACTTTTGTAGCTGCCGATCAGAGAAATGTAGGTATATTCGGGGCCGGACGAAGCCTCCAGGTACTTCTTCAGGATCGAAGGCTCAGTGGAAGGTACGCATCCGAAAATGATGTTGCTCTGCGACACCTTATCCCGAACCTGTTCCGTATCACTGAGTTGAAACTGTGCCACTTTAAGAGAAGGAAGATGATCTTCAAGCAAAGCCGTGTCCATTGGAGAGCTTCTATAAATCACATTAACTGCAATTTCTCTACCCTCTAGAAGCTTTGCACATACAAAGATGTGCCAGAAGCTCTGTAACCCTGTTCCAAAAACTGTGATTGAAGTTTTATTTTTGAAGGCTGAAAGCTGGTTGCGAATCCCAATGCAGCTTGCCAAAGCTGTTCTCACTCCTGTGAGTTGCTTGGCCTGCACTACCCCGATCAAGCCGCCCGATCTGGGATCCGTGACCGTTACTGCACCCACGAACCCGAGCCCCCCTTGCGGATTGTAGCCAAGCCACTTCAGCCCAGAAAACACGTCGTCCAGCACAGGCATAATCAAGTGGGTGGTATTGCCGTTCATGGTTGTATCCACAAGCCTGGGAGGAATGATCTCGGGGCGACTTGAGTACCGGTGCAGTGCAATTTGTAACTGGTCGATGTACCTACATAACGCCTTATGTGAAACATTCAAAAAATGCTTCTGAACCTGAGCATCTTGGATAATTGCAGAGCACATCCCGAAGTTCTATCTAGGGACGCGAGTCTTGGTGCGATGTTGGTTACGAAGAGGGTCTGACTCTGCACTTTTTCACCGATAAAATATAGATAAACTCGAAAAAAATACTGATAAGCTCCGAAAACACTTATTTTTCATATGCCAGTAAATCTGACCGAGTGCGCAGCGGGATTGTCTGGAACGGATTCGCCTAATGCTCTAAGCGCCATGAGACGCAGCACACATGTGTTCTGAACACTAGAAAGCCTATGCTTTATGACGCGTATGGGTGTCCCAAGCTCTTGAAAAAGAGTGCGAGCAGAAGAGCCCTTATGAATTAGCATGGGCGCATTTCTTCGTAACGGGGCCCGCTGATCGAGGTGATATTGCCCGCTTTAGTACGGGGACATCTTCCTTGTATAATCATATCCAATCATCTTATACTAAAATTGAGGTCTCCGGACTTGTAGAAGATCGTCTATACAGATTGCAACAATGCAAGCTGGAGTTATTATCCGTGAAAGAGCAAAAAATTGAAAGAAGAGGATTTTCCCGCTGTATAAGCAGCTTCTTCAGAATTCCCAAAATCACCTGGGGATGATTGGAAAAGAACCCACCCAAGGCATTAATTGAAATAAAATTAAAAGGCTAACCACTCGAAGTGTTTGTTACGACTTTTCAAGGTTATGCGATGCCAGTGCAGAAATAACCAGATTCGAAGTCACGAATTACATTGTTACACAAGCACAGGTTTTCCGAATCATATTTTAGTAACATTAGGAATGTCAGTTTGAAAATAAGTGACAATGGTTTTGCCAAAATAGTCAAATATCTCTAAATACCCGCTCGTATAGACCCAGGTATGAAGGCAAAACGATATGCTTGATCTGACAATTGGAGTAAGTGTAGAAGAAGATCCACGTGAACGTTCGGCCTTTGGCGCCTTAATTTTGGCATCCAACACCCCGCGTGAGAAGTTTACGGGGGAGTCGGGAACGAAGTCTAACAGTCTTTACGTGGCTCAAGCTGCTGCAGCTTGCGCTGTATAGCCTTCTACCGTGCCAGCGAAAAAACATGCAAGAAGCTTTGGGCAAAGGAAACACTTCATTGTTTTAGAAACATCTCAGTTAAAAGAGCTTGAAGCAAGAATTGCTACGGTAAGTAATGTAAAAAGTTTGACTGTGGGATCTCAGACCCTTGCTGAACGCATTCAGGAAGATTCAGTAACGTGTCAGCTATAAGCACTCTGAAAGAGCTGCAGGTTGTGGCGGAACTAAACGAACCTGCCCGCTCGGCCTGGCTTCTACGTCCGTGCACCAGGGCGGGGTACTCATCAATAGGTCTACTATAAGCAGCATGGGTGAGCGTTCGGGAAAGGCGGTTCGCACAGATAATTTTCTTAGCTTACAAAAAATATAGTGCAGTACTGACTTCTGGATTTCACCTATGGCTGAAACAGGGCGACATTTTGAAGGCTGTGCCTTGGGTGCGCCAACTTCGCCTGGTGGGTCTTTGAATGTTCCGTCTTCTTCCGCTGAGCATATGCCTTTTCTTCGCGATGTCGGACGCAACGCGAAACGAAACACGTAAAGTTTCGTTTAAGCAAACGTTGGGTCGACAAAAGCTTCTTAAGATCGGCTTTCGCTCAACAATCAACGACCTAGCTCCAGCACGGGCCCGCAACGAGCTGGTAACGGGGGAAACCAGCGCGCTTCGATCAACTGTGTGGGTATTTAAGCTCGTCATGTGACTTTTTCTAAGTCCCGAAGCATCAATCGGGTGATTTTAGAGTCCAACGAGACCCAAAATTTATACGACAGCCCAGGGTGAATGAGCAACGAAGCCAGAGCGCATTTGAGCACTAGAGGCCTATAAGAGTAGTTTGGTTGCGGTAGACGCTGAGCAAAGTGGAGACAGAACTTTTTAACGCAAAAAGAGCGTTTTTGAGCCCGCACGCTGAAAAGATGGGAGCACAGATGAAGAGAAAGAGGAACAGGGTTCCTCTCAGTTGTACTATCTGCAGAAAGCGGAAGGTGAAATGTGACAAAACAAGGCCACATTGTCAGCAATGCAGCAAAACCGGGGTGGCACACCTATGCCACTACATGGAGCAGACTTGGGCCGAGGAGGCAGAGAAGGAGCTATCGAAAGAATCAGAGCTCAAGCAGCTACGTGAACGAATTAAAGCGCTTGAGGAGACGTTAGCAAAAATGCACTCAGCAAGCAGTAACACGCCTGAAAGTGCGTCGGTTGCTCTCGAAGAGCCTCGTGTTTTTCAAGAGTCTAAGTTAATACAGGAGCCCAAGCTTCTGCAGAGTAATAAATACGATAATGATGAGCTAGACCTCTCGAGGCAGTTCGACATGTTGCATTTAAAAAATAACGGTACAGTTCATCTTGGGGCAACGCACTGGCTTGCCATCATGAAAGGAGATCCATACCTAAAGTTATTGTGGGCGCATATTTTTACAATGCGTGAAAAGATGTCAGAATGGGTTCAGCATAAAAAAAAGGGTGCAGGCACCTCTGGTGGAACACATCTTGCGGGCAGATGTCCTGTAATACACCAGCCTGCGGCATCGAGGTGTCCCGTGTCTGGAGCGACGGCCTCTAATTTAGGACATCACACTAAAGAAACTGCCAAGTGCCCTGTTGATCACCAGGCACTTCTATCTCATCACCGCGAAGATAGGGTACCGGAGTCACGACCGGATTCGGGTTTATCAGGCGTTTCTGCGCGAGAACCCTTAGATAGCGCACCGAGGTGTCCCGTTGCTCATAACTTCTCTGGTTCACCTCCCGGGCTTAATTCGAGAAGTGGGTCTGAGGGCGCCGGTTCTGGGCTCAAGTGTCCGGTAGCACATGATACGCATGGTGAAATTCAACCAAGTAACAAGGTATCTGCCAGCGGGCCTGGTACTAATGGACGTCCAGCTCCCCTGCTGCCGTCTTTCGACAAATTAGCATCGAAGTGTCCTGTGATACACGATAATTCTCCTCCACCGCCAAGCGGACTCGGCCCGAATCCAAGTAACGTTACTCAAGATCAAGCCATTACTGAAATATGCAAGCTTTTGCCCCCAAAGAGAATAATTGCACTGATTCTTGACAAATTCTTCAAGCACATCTATCCCGTTATTCCTATCCTAGATGAGCAAAGCTTTAAGCACCAAATCTCTCAGATAGTGCAATCAAAAGATGAGACTATTTCGCTTCGGCTTGCAAAGTCCTCGGACTGTTGTACGCTGGGTATCTTGATCATCATTTTAAGACTTACATGGTTATCTCTACCGCAGAACGCTTGTGAGGTTGATCTTGGCCCACAATGTGCAGCGTTTTTCGTTCCACGCATTACTACATCCACGGTCGCACAATCTAGAGAAGAGCTATTGCTACTGAACTTTGAGACACCGGCCGAAACTGTGCATCTTGTTCGCAAGTACTTGATTAGGCTTGATGAAATGACAAGCTTTTCAAATAGCAACGTCAACCTAACAACAGTCCAGTTTGCTATTTTTTACAAACTCTACCTTATGTGTTGCCCTGAAAAAACAACTGACACCCAGTTGAACGCCTTCACCTCAACAAGCCAGGATAATGAAGCACACCAAATGCTATTGTCGAGTATTGTGCAGATGGCATTTAGCTGCGGTTTGCATAGAGATCCCGATAATTTCCCACAGCTTGCAGCCAGTACAAAAGGAAAGCTCAACAAGGAGGCGATTTCGAATACCGAAAGGCTCAAGCACACGTGGCGCAAGACGTGGTACATTATCGTATCTCTCGACGTCCAACAATCCATTTCCTTAGGGTCCCCACGTTTGTTGCGTAATTTGCGTGATTTCAGTGACACTAAGCTCCCGTGCACATCAAAAATAGACTATGTCCGTGACATCAAGGAGCTCATTGTTGTAAAGAACTATACATTGTTCTTTCAAATAGACAACTGCATTGTAGCAGTCCTAAACCATATTTTGAATGTTTCAATGGCAAAAACAGTCAGAAAGTTCGAATTAGATTCACTTATAGAGATTTTGAAGAAACTGTGTTTCGGTGGCGGCAACGTCAGTGAAGCTCTCGGTAAACTTGTTAACAAGGGACTTTTGTTCACGACGGAAGGGAGTGCCGACCAGTCATACGACGAGTTTTACCCTCTACCATCTTTAGAAGAGGTTCTTTCTCCCCCACCCCCATCGGAGAATGAAAAGGACAAAAAAGTGAACTTGCCTCATGAAATGACAACTCGTGCCTTATTCTTCTCGAAACACATTATGTTGAGAATGTTACTGTACCTACTGAACTACATCTTGTTCACCTACTACGAACCTAAAGGAGAGGTCGATGCAGATACGCGTCCCTTGGCGAAGGAATATGCACAGGAGGCGCTAAATTATGCAATGGATGGTTTCCGTAACTGCCTTTTGTTTTTCAGTAATTCTAAAGCAGGAGAGGGAGGAAACGGATCTATTTTTAATCATATGGAAGTTGTGCTTGCTCCTTATTGTCTGGATATCGGCCACCGCGCTCTGCAATTCATGGTGTGCCTAATTTTGCGTGCTCGATGCGGCCCTCTCACTGGGATGAATGAGAGCCCTATTTTGAGCAGTGGAAATAACACGAGCGGTAGCGAAGACGAAAACGAGACAAGGAGCTCGGAAGTTAAGAAGAAGGAAGATAATGCTGAGATCGCTGATGTTACGAAAGATATAAGCCTTGATGTTGGAGATGAGCTAGCGGAGATTTTAATATCACGTATGACTCTTTTCCACAAATTGACAAAGCAGGTTTCTGCTAAATACCATTATGCTAAAAGGATGATGAAATCAACGGGCTTCTTCATTACTTTACTGAGAAATCCATCGTCTAAGTCTCAGTTAGGGGAAAAGAATTCTTCGGGCTATAAGTTCCAGCACCCAAGTATCGCCAAAATGACAGGATTTTTCAAGAATGTTCCATCGCTAGTGTTATCGGCTAACGGTGACCAAATTAAAAGGTGCCCCGTGTACCAAGATGCAATAGGGTTCTTACCAAGGAACAATTCAGTCGTCTCGGGGCCCCGCAGCAAACCTGAAACACCTGTTCAACTTCCTCCATTCCGTGCCTATCAACCCATCACATATTTAAGCAATGACCTCCGTCGGACATCTGACGTGAGAAACGCAGACAACAAAAGAAGGAAGCTAACACCAAGAGGGTCAGTAACGGGCTCGCCAGTTGAGGAACCCGTTAAGCAAGAGGGCTGGAGAGCAATGTCACCTCCTGCTCCTAACTTTGGAACGCCAATCATGTCGCCAGTTCCAAACTCTCCAGCTTTCAGGACGGACATTCTCCCTCCTTTGGAGAGGCTGACGGAAACAGCGAGTCCGGCAGCTCCTAACTCAAGGAACAATAGTATATTATCCGGCCCACCACATGGGCTAAATTCACCCGCGGGGATGTCAGAAAATTCCTCTGTAAACTACACTCCCGATTTCGAAGATTTCTTAATGCAAAACTCTAACTTTAACGGGTTAATGATCAACCCATCCTCAATCGTTGAAGCTGTTGGTTTCGACAATTATGCACATAATGACAGCAGTTCCGTGGGTGCTGCCGCAGACTTTCTGCCAATCGATACTACTGAAATTGACGGTCTCAGCGAGATCCCTGCCAACCCAGGATTTCCAGTATGGGACTAAATTTTTTAGCCTGTTGCATGCTCGAAGCTTCCAGATCTCAAGGTATTCGCGCCCGTGGGAACAATTCTGTGTTGAAGTTCGCGCATTTACGTCCGCAAGTGGATTCAAATAGTGCGCGGTTCGGCGCGAGCCGGTGCGTTTTGCCACTTATTCTGCAGCCTTAGCCCTGAAAGATGCCATATACTCCTGGCGGACCTGCAAATAGTACTCTAATGCTTAACGGAAGAGCGTAGTGTATATAGTAGATATTTTAGAACTCTGCCAAGTCGTAAAGTATATTTTGTAAAGGATTGTTGTGAAGTCACCTGCTTGTGAATATTGTAAGTGTTTCTTGAAGTGATCTGCAGTCTACAAACTTTTTGAATGTAAGTATTTAATTATAAAACATCAAATATTCAAATCAAAACAGTGCTCAACCCAATCCTGGCGAATGTTACATCAATTTAACACAGCGTTTATCTGAAATCATTAGTATCATCGCATTCTTAAATATGTTAGTGCTATCTTTATCTGTAAGAGCTCCGGTTAAATCACGAAAGGTGCCTACTCTAAAAGTACTGAGACCTACGCCTATAACGCGTATGTCTCAGAGGCCAAGTTAATTTCGTTTTGTTGGGCGTACAACTTTGCTGCATCATTTAGACCTTTTGGTCCACAAGCCACTAGCCATGTAGAGCCTAAGTCCTCCCTTTCTACAAATTGTGCGAGGTCAGTCATCCAATCTAGCTTTCTGCCAAAATGGAAACTCGAAGCAAGGCCTGAAGGGAGATTTGGAATCTCAGGCGTTATCAAGGCGCCATTCTGGTCTAACTGGTCGCCGAAAGACTCTAGCTCAAACTCTAGGTCATCGGTTATAGGAGACTGCTGCTGTGCAGGAGAGAGTTTAGAGCCGCTCTCAACGGTGTCATCCGGAGGCACGCTTCTTGTGACGAAAATGTCAAACTGGGCTACACTGGAGGCCAGTGATCTTATGTTTCCTAACACGTTCACGTCGTACTTATCGCGGACCAACCAGATAAGTCTGAGATATTTAACCTGATCGGCCTTCTCTTCCGACGCAAAGTGTCTAAAGATTGGGAGCGCATAAGAGAGACCGCTGCCACCGCAAACCAGGGCAATTCTGGTTGCGCTTTGCAGGCATTGACGAGGAACTGATTCATAGTGGTTTTGGATTGTGTATCCCAAGCCTGTAAGCAAATGAAATCCGCTGGCGTGCTCCCGCACAATCAGCTCTACGTCTTTGTCTTCAGGCATGCTGGCAACTGTGTAGGGATGGGATGGAAGCATGTAGTACAACGGATTCACCCTCCTGTACGGGGAGATGCGTAGGTGGGAACCGGGTGCGAAATGTTCCGGCATGGCCTTGCGGGGAAGGACGATCCTGGTCAAACAGTTGTTCACGTCATCTGTAGACTTGGAAACAAGCTCAACGCCCCGGGCAGGAACTGTCTTGGAGAGGATGTAGAAGACAAACAAGCCTGCGTTTAGCAAAGTGTAGGGAACAAAGACTCCTGGGCGGGCATGATAGGCGGTGAGGAAAACAAACACCCACGCTCCAATGATATGCGTTAGGTAGAAAGAACGGTACGAAAAACGGCGGACAGGCCGCACCGATAGCAGGACCATGAAAGCCATCAATGCTCCCACTACCAAACCCGCTAAGTTGGGGATGTTGTAGAATGCTTTGGCGACGAATGAGACCTGAGAGTCCAGTGCCCACTTGACCAGGAATCCGACGCCATGCACGAGAGCCAGCAGACACAGCGAGCGGGAAAGCCACTTGTGGAGGGGAATGAGGTCCAGGTACACATAACCAGGGAGTAGGAAGTTTGGCCTTAGAGTCAGGAACAGGTTCAGTGTGGCCAAGACATAGCTCAGGCGGCCCAGGCGCTTGAGGTATAAGCCCACATAACCCAGCAGACTGTAGTGGTGCACAAAGGGCACCAGCAGCGCGACGAACAGAACCACAAGGTACAGAAGTGGCGACCCCCCGCGGGCACTACTCAAGGCCCATTTCGCCCATTTTGAACGGTTCCTCTGCCTTACTGGGATGAGCTTGCGGGCACCTATGAGCAGTATAATGAAAATAAGACTGACGGTGGCCGTATAATAGCCATAAGGAATGTTGGCTAAATGCGTTTTACCGTGGCGGGGCAGCAGTGTCATAGCCATTGCGCAAGCTACTGACGGAAGCGTTCGATTATGCTATGGCTCAGTACCTTAAGTTCCGAACTTACACCGGCTCGCTTTTTGCCCATCGAGCACTGTCCGATAGATGGCCAAGAGAAGGTCCAGGTCAGCTTCTACGGTATAATTTAGCACACAATGCTTAGAGACTGCTACCATTCCAACAAAAAGCGCAAGTGGTTTAGTGGTAAAATCCATCGTTGCCATCGATGGGCCCCCGGTTCGATTCCGGGCTTGCGCATTCTTTTTGACCCCGGTGCGCCTCTTGGGTATCTTTTATCCATGTTAGCGACGACTGAAAACGCCGCACAACAGTCAACTTCGGCTATCGCTTTACACAGCCCAAAACACCATCAAACTGTTTATAGTTTGGTGAACTTCTGCATTATCTTATCATGCAGCACAAACGCGTGTATACACGCGATCAGGTGGTTAAAGGGCTTGAAACAACGTGTATATATAGTAGATACAATTAGGGGATTGCGAGGGCACGAGGAACGGCGTCGTACCAATCTCAAAGGCAAGAGAATCTATAGAATAACAACGCAGCTCTTCACGCTAGCCCTCTATTGCCTCTGATTTTTTTTTGGCGACTTTCTTACAAGCAGTTTTTGGCAGTGCGGTTTTTCTTCATCGCAAGTGGTTTTCACAGTTGCATTGACGTCTGAGAGTTGGGATTGAACACAACTAGTCACAACCGCTTCCCCAGAGACCACATACGCCCTTCGAATAGACCACAACATGGAAAGATCAAGTACGCCCTCCCTAGTCGGCGTTTCGGTGAGAAGCATCAACGACTCCAACAACCCCGATTTCAAAGGGAATCGGGGCCCCAGCGTGGCGGAGGCTAGGTCGTCGCCACAGCTCCTGGAAAAGATCCACTCGTCCACGCAGCTCAACAAGCTGAGCTCGGCTTACACCACGGTGGACGAGTTGAACCGCGAGGGCGCGTTGCTGACGGACGACAACGACGTGGACCTCGACAAGGTGGTCCAGGGCGACACAGAGGGGGCCAGCGGCCGGCGGAAGGTGCTTCTCAGGAGAAAGAAGAACAACAGCAGCAGCAGCAAGATGCCGTCGTCATCGTCGCTGTCCGTTTCATCGATGATGTCGCCCTCGCGCTCGCGCTCGTCGCTAGTGACATCCACAGACCCAGTCCACGACCATGCCAGTGAAGGCGAGGCGCGCGCAGGCGCGGCCACCGCGGACAACGAGGACCGCATCAGAAACTCCTACGGCGAGTTCATCCCCAACCGGTCGCACAGGCCGCATCTCGCGGGCGGCGAGTCGTACCAAAGCACTCAGAACGACAGCACCGGCGAGGACGCGGACGCAGAGAGGCCCGGGAGAAGCTCCAAGAGGGAGGACGCCTCCCGCGGCTACCTCAGGTCTCTGTCGCGCTCCCTGAGTCGCGACCCGCAGAAGAAGGCCCACGACCAGGAGCAGGAGGACGCCCGGATGTATAGCACGAACAACTACCGGATTTCGCAGCTCGACCTGGAGAACGCTCCTCACGTGATCAAAGAAGAAATCGAAGAAGAACAAGATCAGGGAGCTTTAATGGACGATGAAGGGAACGAGGAATACAGCGAGCCACTGCGCGAATCAGCATCGAAACAGCTCGACAATGACAAACTCCAAGAGGGCGACCATTAGCGATCTCGACCAGCTCATGGATGGGATTGAGGATTTCATGCTGACGCAGGATCAACCCACCACGAGTGAGGACAAGGCCACTATGCCCTTATCGCCGCCGGAAGAGCAGGCGAGCCAGAGGCCGGAAAGCCACGCGGCTGCTGTCGCGCCTGCGCCGGACCACAAGACGTGCGCCGGGGAGCCCCAGCGCACGATTGAGGCGGCGGGCGCGCTTGCGAGTGGCGGCGAGAACGAGGCCATAGAGGTCGAGGAAACTAACGTAGATAGTGATAATAATTCAAGACTACGCACCAAACCCAGCGACTTGGGGCGCGGCCATCAGGATGGCGATGCGGCGGTAGCAGAGGCGGTTGCCGAGCCAAGTCCAAACATTGAGCTTGGGGCCTCCGCGCAGGGCTCTATTGACGCCCACGCGGACGAAGTCCCGAAGCACGAGGAGCCTTCTGCGTTGAACCCGGTGGGTGAAACCCCGGATCGCAAGCCGCAAAGAAAACAGAGCCTCAAGCGCGAAGAGCACAGCAAAGACGAAAGCGAGCACGAAGGCCCTGACGAGACAAGCGCAGGCAGCCGGGTTGCAAGTTGCGGAGAAATCGCAAAAAAAAATTACCAGGGCGGAGCAACTATTAAAGGTGGGGAAAGAAGCGGCGCCGCGCCGTTGAAAGCTGAGAGCAAGCCGAACAACAACCGCAACGGTCGGGTGCCAGATAAAAAGGACGAAGCGGACAAAACGGATGACGCGGACTTAAAGAATGGAACTCTGATTGAGCGCAAGAAAAACAACGCAGGCCTTGACGAGGACCTACAGCCCGCAGGGACCGACGCAGCAGCCGAGAACTTGGAAAAGGCGAGCGGGGAGATCAAAGAAGATGCGTCCGGGAAGTGCGAGAAAGGAGCCGAGAGCGCTGATGAGGATGCTAGCGTGATAGAGCAGCAAACGCAGACACAGAGCGCGAACAAGGCGGTGGGAAGCGGAGCTGCAGCAGATAGCACCCCGGATTTGCGGGGAAGTGCTAAGGGCGAGGAGCGCGAGGAGCATGAGAGAGCTCTGGACGGCGGAGACGCGCCAAACGCTCATGACACCGTCGAGGCCCGCGAGCCGGCAAACGGAGAGCTAGCTATGGGAGAAGAAGCCGTCGAGCTAACCAGCGCAGAGCCCACGGAAACCGCAGAAGCCGTCGAGCCAACCAGCGCAGAGCCCACGGAAACCGCAGAGCAAGCGGAGGAGGCCGAGCACCCTGCACAGCGCGCCGAGAGCCGGGGCGCGGAATTGAGCCACAGGCCAAAAACTTCTGACGTTCGCGAGTCTCGCGAGCCAGAGGTCCCAGAAGCAGGAGACGCTGAGTTGGTGGGTCGTAAAGAAGCGCACGCCGCCCAACAAGATGACGAGGGATTAGCCGGGCGAGACGGCCAAGCCGCACACGCCCTGCAGGATAAGCAAGGTATCCAGGCGACAATTGCCCTGCAAGGTGAGCACGAAAACCCCGCAGGGGCCGCCGGCCTTGCAAGTGACGCAGATCCCAGCGAGCAGAAGCACAACGACCGCGCCAATCTCGGCGCGGAAACCGCTGCCGCGCAAACCGAAAACCCCGAGCCCAACAAAGCGCGCGGTACCGACCGGCCAGAGACCCTGCGTCATACCGAACGCAAGGAGGCGACCTGCACCGACCCAGCCCAGACTACACAGTGCGACTCCGGATCTGCCGTACTCGGCGCCGCCGCGGCTTCTAGAAACCGTGACGCCCAGCAACCAGGATTCCGTGCAGCGACGCATACCAAGGACAAGGAGGACGAGGACGCTACTACGGAGGATCAAGCGCAAGAAACAGGCCCGGAGGCGAACTCGGACCTTATTTCGGACCTTCTCTCCGAGCTTCACCTAGAGCCGCAGCCAGACCCCCGCTCGCATGTTGTCGCCCAGACGGAACCTGAGGCCGGCCTAGACCACAACAAACAAACCCAAGCTTCCCGCCCAAAGCAGAGCCCAACAGCGTCCTCGTCCGCAGATCAATCCAGCGATCCGGAAAACCAGCTTAATGCCACAGACGGTGCCGCAGACGATGTCGCATTTGACGCAGACGGCTCTGCAGAGCCGCCCGCTGCCAGGGTTTCTGCAGCAAACTCCGAGTCTGCCTCACCAGCACAATCTAGCACCTCAGAGCCAGCCGCGGTGCCTTCTGGCTCTAACACGCCCCCTACACACGTCAAGCCCGGGCCGGCTGTTCCGGAGAGTATAAATAATGATCAGCGCGCAGAAGTCACGAAGCAGGACGTGCCCGACGCAGAACACCAACAAACCAGCGTCGACTCCAGTGGCAACCACGCAAAGTCCGGGCCAGCTCCCGCACACCCAGACGCGCCCTCGCCGCTGAGCGCTGCGCGCGACTCTGACGCGCCTGCGCAGTCACAATCGCGTGCCTTGGCCGACGAGATCGACGATTTGCTACGCGGTCTAGAAGCCAGCAGCGGCGTGGCTGACAAAAGCTCAGCCGAAAAAGGGGCCGCGCGCAGCCCCTCCGTCGGCGGTGACAAGAACAAATCCATCTCCGCCATCTCCGCCATCTCCGATATTCTCGCGTCGGAGCCCGTTTACCTCTACACATCGCTTGCGGGCGGCGGCTTCCACATGCCGTCCCGCACCAACCGCCTAGCTCATATTCTCAGTGCAAACCGCGTGGATTTCAGCTACCGTGACCTAGGCACAGACGACGAGGCGCGCCGCGTGTGGAAACGGTTTGGTCGCGGCCGCAGCCTTCCAGCCGTTGTTCGCGGGCGCGACGACATCATAGGCAACTGGGAGGAGATGGACCAGGCCAATGAGGATTACCGGGTTCGCGAGCTCATCTACGAAACGCTGTAGACGCTGGAGACGCCGAAGACGCCGAAGACGCCGAAGACGCCGAAGACGCCGGAGATGCCGCCCCTTTATTTTCGTCTCTATGACCTCAGCAGCGGGCGAGAGGCAAATAGAAGTGCTGGTTTCTGGTTGTTGGGAGAGCTCGCTCAACAACTACATGCGCGCTGCCGAGGCTACCAGGCTACAAACTGGCTAGCCCGGCTTGTTGCGGCGGTGCCACAATGGGCAAGCGGAGCACATTCCCCCTACGTCCCACGGAGCGGTTCGTTCACCGTGCGGCGCATTTGCATATGTCCCTCGAGGCCTGCGCCCGCAGAAAGCACCGGAGATACGCGTGCCCGTGGGAACGGCCTGCAGGAAACGCACGTCTACGCAGCTGCAGCCTGGGCAAATGCATACGTGCGCACACATGCGTGCGTACTACACTCACAACACGCGCGCGGCATAAGGGTGACGCCGTCGCCCGTGCAGACGGAGGCGGGTAACAGGGATTCGCAGGGGCTGCTCGACCGAAAAAGGCATTCACACGTGACCACAAACACCATCACGTGGACGAATGGCCCAACACAACCCTATTTTTTCCGCGCGGCAGCGCGGAGCGGCGCGCGGGTCTCGTCGTGCGTGATAGTGCTCCACTTTTCTCTTTACAGCCCTTTTCTCCACGGCGGGTGGCGGACAGGTGAAAAAATTATGTATATAAAGGTAGAGACCTCTTACGTATGTGACGTGTGAGCTCCGGGAAGCGGAGACAGTCGGTTGTCACAAGCGGAGAAGTGCCCTAATTGGATTCCAGAACAGAGAGCTTTTAACACAGAGCACTCTACACAGCATTCGAAAGCAGAGCTACCGCAACACGCACGCTCTGAGACCGCAGCGCGAGTTACGCTCTTTCGTTTTCCACCCACCAACTCCAGCACCCAGAGCCTACTCCCCTAGTTAGCTTAAAAAATACGCAAAAGTCACCTGACCCAACGCGTTTTCTGCACACACGCACACACACACACACACACACGCACATACTACCCGATAGTTTGTGCACCGAGGAGTTTTTCCCCCTCCAAACCGCTCCTCCCTTCCCATATCACCCGCCCGCTAGCCGGACATGGTGCTTATCAAAGAGGTAGTGCTGGACCTCACCAACTTCGTGCTGTCCAACGCCAACGACGCTATTTCGTTCAAGCCGCAGCTATTCTACCAGGTGCCCGCCCAGGACTACGTGGAGCTACGCGAGCGCTACATCGCGTTCACGGGCACGTCCATGCGCAAAAACAAGTCGAAGCTGTACTTCCTGCCCACCAATATATCGGACGAGCTGCAGCAGCTCAACCCGTCGATCCCGGAGTCGGCCAAGCGCGTGCCGCGCGATGGCCACGTGTACTATAAGAACCGACTCATCACAGAGCTCGATTTCGAGAACGTCAAGCGCGTCGAGCTCGCTTGCGCCTACATAGCGTACGCAGCGGTCAACAAGGCCACGGGCGTTGAGGTCGACGATGTGGTTGCGGAGTCCGGCGACTACGACGCCGACTCGGGCTCTCTCGCAGACCCCGACCCCTCCTCTGCTGGCGCCGGCGCTGGCGCTAGTGGCACTGACGACTCAGACAAGCTCTCCCCTGCCGAGAGCACGCTTCAAGCCCTGCGGCGCGGTGGCGTGATAGGCTTCCGCGAGCTCGGCTACCTCGTCTCCATTACACCATGGCACTTCCACCGTGTCTTCAAGGTGATCACAGGCCTTACCATCCGTGAGTACGGCCAGCTTTGTACCGAATTTGTGAAGAAAAACCGCGACATCATGAACGCGTGCAAGAAGAAGGTCGAAGAGCTAAAGAGCCAGGGCCACTCCTTCCACTGTTTCGACGAGCCCGACTTCCTCAAGGACGGGTCCCTCTGCTACGAACCCACGACGAACGTCGTTCTGCTTCCGGAGTACTTTATCGATCCCAACAAGTCTAAAGAGCACAAGAAGAAGCAAAAAGAGTCCAAGTCTTCTGACGGGAAGTGCAGCCAGCGCGTCGAGGCGCGGAAGCGCAGAAGCTCTGTCATGTCCGGCAGAATTCGCCGCGCGTCACAAACCAGTATCGCCTCTAATTCCTCCATTCAGGATCCGCTTCAAAGCGAAGTTAGCTATCCTTCCACCCCTCAGCTAAGCCCTTCCGAGCAGGCTGCCGCGCACCACTCCGGAAATTCATTGTCCGCCTCACCAGTAGTAGGCTTCAACCTTGGAGGCACCATGGACGCCCCTGTAATGGGTACTAGACCTCTCAATCCACAGTATCTGGCGAAATCTCGAAAGGGCAGCTTGGTCAACTCGGCCACCGGCGTGCTTTCATCAGCTTCGGCTTTGGGTAAAGTCCTGAAGCCAAGGAGCAGCGGAGGAGCCGTCAGCGGTGGATCTAACTTTATTCGGAAAATGAGCGAGCCTTCTCTGGCGCTGGCTGCTAGAGGTCTGCAGAGCTTGCCTTTGGAAGCTGACGGCGATGAAGCCAATGCAGGAATTACAACCGTGACGAGTGCGACCGACTTGAATTTGCAGCCAGTGCTCTCGCCTCAGATCGACTTCAAGTTTGACATTTTTGGAACCGCTGGCAGTCGCGAAGACCCCATGGGATCTGGTTCTTGTGTTGCCTCTGGCTCTGCTTCGGGGGCGTCTTTGTCCGTCGCCGAAACTGACAGCGCTCAGACGCCCTCTAATCCAAATGGCGAGTCCCGCACGGTCTCCTCTTTGACTGCTGGTTCAAGCAACGGCAGCTTGAATATGGGTTTCGCAGATGAAATCGCGCCCAACGCTCTTGCGCCCGCCGAGCAAAATGAATACTCGATTGGGATGCCAGCAGGGAGCTCTAGCACTGCAGCCACTTCAGTACAAGGATTTGCGTCGCGAGCTAATGAGTCCCTTCCACGGGGATCAGTGCACACTCTCCTCGACGACATCACGGGGTTGGAGCCCGAGGAGAATATGCTGCTGGACCTAAACGCCATGCACGACGAAGACCTCTCAGCTCAGTCATACGGTCTCCTCGGCCCCAAGGCTGAAACCGGCATCCACAGCAGCAACAGCTTCACTAGCCTCCCTAACTATGCGGCATCTTCCCTACACCAAGATCACCAGGGGCAGCACGATTTGCAAGTGCTTCAACAAGGACATACAGCGCAGCAGCAGTTTTCCGCGCAGGAAATCTCAGCGCTGAGCGGCGGTGAACTTCCATACTCACGGAACCGCCTCAATTCTGTGGCCCCGGAGATGGATGACCTCGACCGCATGTTTCTATCTGGATACGAAGGCTCTACTCCAGGCTTATCCTCAGCTTTGGCTGCCCAGTTCTCCACAGGCGACGTCGACACTCTTGGCATGAACGCGCATATGTCATCTGAACAATCTACTAGAGACAACACCATGGCTACCACTGCTACTGCCGCGACTGCCGACACCACCGATTCTACTCGAGCTTTCGAAGACAAGAATACTCTGGAGTCCTACACCCATCTTGGGTTCGATACCCTTTCACCTTGCGCGTCGCCTACGTCCCGCATCGACCAATCTTCCTTCGAGGCGATGATCTCTTCCTCAGGCAACGAAGAGATCGTCGGGAACCAATTCCACTTTGTACAGTGAAATGAGTCTTGTTCGCTTTCCCCTCCCCCAAAGTTTTCAACTATCGAGCTTCACGGACCTTTCTATGACCTCATCCCCGCACTAATCACTTTGAAACAAATACATGACATTCCCCGGCGGAAACCGTACCACCCTACACTAAAAAACCAGCTTTTGCCACTCCCCCCCTTTTACACAACAGCGACGCGGGTACTTTAAATGGGTCATACACCTACTGATCAACCGCGCATGTGCTACGTTGTCTGGATCTGAAAGAAGGTCCATTGTGCAAGTAATTAAGCTACTAATGAATGAAGTAATGACTCATCCCCTCATCTTTGTTTTTCTTCTCGTTTCTCATAAATTTACTCTGATAGAATTCGCATACACATTTCATAAACTCTTTCGTATCACCGCAGCTCTCGGAGCCCCAGCGAAACCAAGCGCTTCGCGCTCGGCTCTTTTCCATAACTTCTCTAGGAAATACCCGAGTTTTCAAAAAAATGCACGCACCTATGTCTCTCATTGCTCTCAACCTGCAGATTTTCTGCACCTGATGCCACCCAGCTTCACGCCATTACCAGAATCTTGAAACCCTGACTACTTCCATCCTTTTCCTCTGTTAGTTTCAGGTATTAAGCAGGTAGACTTCCGCAAATTAGTGCACATGCCCTCTTCAACCACGTGATTTAGCGATTTCACGAAAACCGTCGATAATGACATGTAACTTCTGTTACCTAATCAAAGATGCATAACGAGGGTGCATGAATAATGCACTGATGTTGTGGGACAAAATATCCACACGTTTCTTGGGAAAACTCGAGATCACGTGAAAGTCACCGAACACGGAAACCCCATCCCCTTCTTTGTAAGCCATCACCCACTCCCAGATTCCCGGGGTTTGTTTATCCAATTGGGGTTGAAACAAGGGGTCAAACCAACAACAGGTGCCGGGCAGCCGCATGTGGTGTACATATAAATAGGGAAGACGGGGCTATGGGCGGTAAACTGTCGCGTTTTTGTTTCAACAGATATTGAAGAACAAAGAGAATAATCGCCTCTTGAGGAGTTCTGAAGGCCGAGTGAGGAAGCAATATTAAAGCGCACCGCCCTGGACACGGGAGCCAAACGCCTAGTTCTTGAGCTTCACCATTGACTATCATTTTTTCGAGGAATTCAGACGTCTCACACAGAAGTAATTTGCAATCGCTTGGCGTTTTCTTCGAAGCTTGTTCCAAAGCCTGCAGCCGTACCATTGAGCTCGCCGACAGGAGACTTTCGACTTCCGAAGACCGCAATCCACGCGCTGCTTAAATCAAAACACACTAGTACACCCTACCACATCAATGGCAAGAGACATTCAAAACCAATTGCTGTTCGAAATCGCCACAGAGGTGGCCAACAGAGTCGGCGGCATCTACTCGGTGCTGAAGTCCAAGGCGCCAATCACGTGCGCGCGCTACCGAGACAATTACACGCTAATAGGCCTCTTGAACCCAGAAACTTACCAAACTGAAGTCGAGCCACTGGACTGGCGCGACTCTGCAACCTTCGAGTCCTCCAGCGCGCACACACCGGAGATCCGGAATGCGCTCGAAAACATGAGCAACCGCGGCGTACAATTTGTATACGGGCGGTGGCTCATTGAGGGTGCTCCACGTGTGCTCTTGTTCCAGCTTGATTCCGTGCGCGCCCACCTCAACGAATGGAAATCTGATTTGTGGGACATTGCAGGCATCCCTTCGCCCGAAGGCGACACGTGGACAGACGATGCAATCTTGCTGGGCTACGTAGTGGCTTGGTTTCTGGGCGAGCTCGCTCATCTCGACCAAAGGCATGCCATTATTGCGCACTTCCACGAATGGATGGCAGGTGTCGCTCTACCTCTATGCCGCAAGCGGCGGATAGATGTAGTCACCATTTTTACTACGCACGCCACGTTGCTCGGTCGCTACTTGTGCGCTGGCAATGTGGATTTCTACAACAACTTGGACAAGTTCGATGTGGACTCCGAGGCCGGTAAGCGGGGGATTTACCATCGTTACTGTATAGAACGTGCTGCAGCCCACACTGCGGACGTTTTTACAACAGTATCCCAGATCACTGCGTATGAATCTGAGTACCTGCTGAAGCGTAAGCCAGACGGGATTTTACCAAACGGCATTAACGTAGTGAAATTCCAAGCTGTGCACGAATTTCAAAACTTGCACGCACTGAAGAAGGAGAAAATCAATGATTTTGTGAAAGGACATTTTCATGGCCACTATGACTTCAATTTGGACAACACCCTTTATTTCTTTATCGCTGGCAGATATGAGTTTAGAAATAAAGGTGCCGATATGTTCATAGAGGCACTAGCGCGCCTGAACTACAGGCTGAAAATGGCGAATTCTAGAATGACGGTGGTTGCTTTCATCATTATGCCTGCCAAGAACAAATCCTACACTGTCGATGCTTTGAAGGGTCAGGCTGTGGTCACATCACTTGAAAACACCGTTAAGGACGTTGCAGGTCTCATTGAAAAGCGCCTTTTTGAATATGCGATGCGTCACCCAGATGGCGGGACCTCTGGGATACCAACCGAGTTGGACCAACTGCTTAAGCCCTCCGATAAAGTACTGCTCAAAAGACGCACTTTAGCACTTAGACGCCCGGAAGGCTCGCTGCCTCCCGTAGTCACGCACAACATGGCGGATGATGCCAATGACCCCGTTCTTAACCACATAAGAAGAGTCCAGCTGTTCAACAACTCCAATGACAGGGTCAAGGTTATCTTCCATCCCGAGTTTTTGAACGCCAACAATCCTATTCTATCATTGGATTATGACGAATTTGTGCGCGGCTGTCACCTGGGTGTTTTCCCATCCTATTATGAGCCTTGGGGGTATACGCCAGCCGAATGTACTGTCATGGGCATTCCCTCTATCACAACAAATCTCTCAGGATTTGGTGCGTACATGGAGGATCTGATCGAACAAGACCAGGCCAAGGACTACGGCATCTACATTGTTGATCGCCGTTTCAAGAACGCAGACGAATCAGTAGAGCAGCTTGTTGATTATATGGAGAGTTTTGTCAAAAAGACTCGCCGACAAAGAATCAACCAAAGGAATAGAACCGAGCGGCTCTGTGACCTACTTGACTGGAAGCGCATGGGCCTGGAGTATGCGAAAGCGAGACAATTGGCCTTACGTCGAGCATACCCCGACTTGTTCAAAGCTGTTGTTGGCGAAGAAGTTAGCGACGCCAACATGAACTCATTGGCTGGAGGCAAGAAGTTCAAAATATCGCGTCCTCTAAGTGTTCCTGGATCCCCCCGCGACCCAAGAGCCGAAAGCATTGGAAGCACTATCTTGATGACACCTGGCGACTTGGGCACCTTACAAGATGCTAACAACGCCGATGACTATTTCCACTTGAGCATGGGTGTCGAGGATGAGGAAGAAGACGAAGTGAACTATCTCGCTGCCGCTGACTAGTCCGTGCATGTGCCAGTCGGCGACTTAAAATTTGATCTCAATGTAGCTTTGTAATTAAGCATTCGCAGAGCGTAAAGCTAAATGAAAGCTCAAGCTCCCACAATACAAAAAAATTAAGAGGAAAGGTCAAAAATAACTGTTAGCTTTACTTTGCCATGGGAAAATACGCAAGAAGAGCTAAAACTCAAGCTAGAGCTCCTCGAATGCCCCTAGAGCCAACTAAGTTGAATATAAATATATTAGACCACAGAAGTAAATAAGCAAAACTGAGCTTTGAAGTGTGCAAGTTCTCTTATCAGTGAACCAAGATAATTGAAGACCACAACAAAATTGTATACCCAAGAAAAAGATTCCAATAAGTTAAGTTGCCATTCTCCAAGTTGTTCGAGCCGAATATTGGTTCTTAATTTAGGCTCGAAAAGCCCTGCCTTTTAGCCGCGATGTCATTTTCAAATGGCGTTTATAACGACAGAAATCGAAGAGGCTTGAAAGTTACAGGGGTCCTTGTCACGTAACCCATTCACTACGTGTTGACCTAATCATATAATTAGAGCTCAGAAAGCTGTTTACTTGAATTCGTTGCACTTTTCCGAAGCCAGGTGATATAAGTTTCAACAGCCTCTTCGCTTGAACCGGACTGATATTCAAATCGCTTACAATGGGAGGCTTAGTTGACGAGTATCTCAGCTCTCAGGGAAAACCTGAGGAGCCCGAAAAGATCGAGGGCCACACATTCAAAAAGGTTCTGAACAAGATTAGCGGACAGCCAGACTCGTACGTTAACAAGGCGGATTATATTTTCGGGAGAACGCTTGGTGCAGGATCTTTCGGCGTGGTGAGACAAGCCAGGAAACTCTCCACAGGGGAAAACGTCGCAGTCAAGATCTTACTTAAAAAGGCGCTTAAGGGCAAAGATGTTCAACTGCAAATGCTCTACGACGAGCTCTCGATTCTGCAGAAGCTGGACCATCCCAATATTGTTAAGTTCAAAGATTGGTTTGAATCAAAGGATAAGTTTTATATTGTCACTCAACTGGCCATGGGTGGTGAACTCTTTGACAGGATTCTCAAAAAGGGTAAATTTACAGAAAAGGATGCAGTGCGTATTGTCTATCAAATACTGAAGGCTGTTGAATATCTTCATTCCAGGAACATTGTTCACCGGGATCTAAAACCTGAAAATCTCTTATACCTCGCTGAGAAGGATGACTCTCCGCTTGTTTTAGGCGATTTCGGGATTGCTAAAGAACTGAACAATGAGGATGAGCTGATACACAAGGCGGCCGGATCGATGGGCTACGTGGCACCTGAAGTACTTACAACTAGCGGACATGGTAAACCTTGCGACATTTGGTCCCTTGGTGTTGTCACATATACGCTGCTCTGCGGCTACTCACCATTCGTTGCGGAAAGCGTCGAAGGCTTCCTAGAAGAATGTACCTCAGGCAGATACCCAGTAACGTTCCATAAACCATACTGGTCTAGTATTTCGGATGATGCTAAGGACTTTATCCTTCAAGCGCTCACGGTAACCCCACGCTACAGACCGTCTGCTACCGAGCTATTGAACCATAAGTGGATCACAGGTGAATACACGAAAACTGACAACTTATTGCCTGGCATCAGAAAGGAGTTCGACGCTCGCCGCAAATTCCGTGAAGCTGTGGAGATTGTTAAGCTAAACAACAGAATCAAGAAACTTAACCAACTTTATGCTACAGGTGAAGAGGATGACTCCGATATTGAAGAAAATTCTCCATCTAATAGTCTGAACAGTTCAATGTCCAATCTGTCTGTTGGAGGTAGCCGCTCTTCTGACAAAAGCGTCGGTTCTAAGCACCTAAAATCTGCCTTAACCCAGGACGCATTTGCTCAGATTGTCAAAGCCGCCACTCAGAACAAAGATCGTATCATGAACTACAAGGATGATCAACCTCTATCAGATGACAATAGCAGTAGCTCGGCTAAATGAGCAAGTTACTCGCATGGCTCTGCATAAGCCCGTTTTTTGTGCCCAACTAATAGTACCATCCCCCTACAATCCTGCAACTGAATCCAACAAAGTCAATAATGACCAACATCCTTGGCACACGCTTGGAATACCGACTCTCACGAGCCGCAATATAGCATTATCAAAACGTTAGAGACGCCGATTTCTTTCGTTCTTCGGCAGCAAGCCTTGTGTTCAGGCCCTGGGCGTGCTTTGTAATGAAAACAGTACGGGTGAAGTTATTCTTTAATAAGGGCAACATACCGGATAGGCGCGGTGACAAACCAATTGTAAGTAACATATAATTTTTTAGGCAGGTGGCTTAATGTAAACAACTAAACGTCTTAAAACAGAAGTACCTTAACAACCTGAGCATGTATACCTTTCAGCCAGACGCACCACAAGGTGGCATTATTACTTCGAAGCTTGTTGCTCTAAGGAGGGGCGTAAGAATGTGTCTCAGAAGGTCTATTTTGGCGTAGTCCCTCCCCTCCTTTCGGCCCTCTAACACCCGGTCGACAGGCAATAGTTCTCCAAACTTGAATGAGGACTTGAAAGCTCCACCTAACGTGCTATTTTCTAGTGACGCTCTTGTAGCCGAAGCTCCCCGTTTACCACAGTCAATTGATGCCGATTCTTTCTAATTCGCTTCGACTTGGCGAAATGTAGAAGTTATGATATAGACCATCCAGACGATTCAGGTGCTCAGTGGATCTCAAAAGGCAAATATCAGAACTTAAGCTTCGCCTTGGTTGCCCATCTCAAGGGGACTAAAGTGCTGAAACACGCTTCTCTCGTGACTTTATCTGCTTTCCCACAGAGCTTCATGAGAGTACCTTGCCTCATTCGCTTAGAAACTACCGAGCACAGATCTGCCATGAAGCCGCGGAACAAACGCACAAGGATATTGTCGACAGATGGAAGAAAGCTCGAATAAATTCACGGAGAACTGTATAAACGCTTGGCCATTGTTTGATTGCGATCGATTATCATCATCTTTACAAAGACCTAATTTATGTAGAGCAGCATTTGAGATAACCCAGCATTGAGGCCGTTGGTGTCGTATGTTATTATGAGCTTCTGGATTATGATGAAGTTGGCGGTTAGTAGCCTCTATACAGCCGCGACTATTCTTCTATCCGAGGATAACTTCTTCCTTTCTTCTACTTAATCTCATACTGAGCCTTGGATGCAGTAGTACTTATAGTTATAGGTCCGGAGACCTAGAGCAAGTCTCATTATCTCTGATGTTGTTCCTTCGTTGTCTCAGAATATCCTATTTCCATTATTGTTTTATGACAGATGGCTATTATCTGAAGAAATGCTTAGAGACACTCTTGACATCTCCAATTCCCAAGTTATGCTTCAGTAGCTCAGTCGGAAGAGCGTCAGTCTCATAATCTGAAGGTCGAGAGTTCGAACCTCCCCTGGAGCATTATTTTTGCTAATTGGACGTAAGACAAGCTTGCGCAGTCTTTTAATCAATATCGGTACGTCGCAATTATCGCCATGCAAACCCTTGACTGTCTATGTAAGGCTTAGCTAGTTATCCATGATGAAAGGCTAAATGAAGAAGGATGGGCGACAGGGTTTCGTGAACTAGCTGATGGCCATGGTGCTAACAGATCTTTAAGCCAAACGTTCGTTCACTTTGACTTTCCATTTGTGGGGGAGCCCCTAAGGATTCCAGCGGAAAGCGCGGTAATCTTCATTCTCCTCCACGTCCCCTTCCACGGCCCCTACCTCTACCTCTGCCCCTGCCTCGACCTCTTCCTCTTCCTCTTCCTCTTCCACTACCCCTAGCACCACCTCTTCCTTCGGTCGTGGTTCCGCCTCGAGTGCTTCCACCTTTGCCTCTGCCCCTTCCTCTACCTCTTCCTCTACCTCTTCCTCTACCTCTTCCTCTACCTCTCGACGTTGTCGCTATCTTTGGTTTGGCACCCCGTAGCTCATAACTTTCATCATCATTCTCGTCGTCAGTAAAGTCGTCGTTGCCATCGTCCTCTTCCGGGAAGTCTTCGTCTGCATAAGCGTCGGATTCTGATTCTTGGCCTAATTCGTCACCAGATCCCCCTTCTTTCTCGACATAAGCCTCGTCTTCCGAGTACGCATCGTCTAGGTCATCGTCTTTGCTATATGTTGCCCTGTTCCTTTGGGATCTTCTTAATGTCCTTTTGCTACTTTCAATTTCATCGAATTTCGCGTCGAGTTCTTCAAATGCTGCTAGGAAAGGTAGAAGCTTGGTCAAATAATCCCTAACCGAGCGAAGCTTTTCACGCGAAGCATTAAACTTCGACTCCTTAGGAAGAGGATTCTTGTTTATTAGACCCTTATTTGCAGGTTCGCTTCCAGGTGATTCTAAAAGGTTTAACTTGTAATCAAGCAAGGTGATGAATTCGCGTAAGGTATTGCAATCATGGCACATTTCATACCAGTAGGTTTTGGGACGTGTTGTAGATTGAGACGCAACATCGCGAATCATGGCAGGGGAGTCGTGATAGAACACCTTAAAGTGAGTGCTCATTAACTTTCCATTCTGAGTGAACAAAGTCAAAGTATCTACCTCGTTATTAGCAAATGAATCAAGCGTTCTTGCTAGGGACCGTGGGTCTGTATATGTAGTTGGGATCAGTCGCTTTTTAGCCTCTTGATAAGTGTGCAACCTTGGAATATAGAAATCGCCAACATGCGGCACTCTGCCAATGAAGAATTCCAAGTCTCTCAGTTTGAATATCTCATCTTCATAAGGTGACGACATCGGGTGATCTGGTAATTCGCCGTCGATGATTTCGTTCCAGCTATCAAATTCGCGATCGAAAATATCCACGGGCGGAGCAATCTCGCCTTCTCCATTACTGTGCACTTCCTCCCGACTTTGTTCGATGGATTTAATTAATGCAAGCTTTTGAGAAAGGTCAGCCCTCTTTCCATGCTCTAATTGCTTTTTGACATGCTTTTTGGTGCTTTTGATCTCTAATCGAGCCTGAACAAGCTCGCATAACCTCTTGAATTTAGCTTTGGTGGGTATCTCACCTTCTAGAAATATCCGTGGCACATGGTACGTTGGAACGCCATAAGGTGCGTCTCTTTTCAAATGAGAAAGGCGGAAGACCTCAGTGTGTATTTTATCTGACTGGGATAGACACCACTGAACAAGGATCCGTAACAAAACTATACGGTCACTGGGTGAAAGTGCCAGTATTCCGAGCTTTTCTAACTCCGGTGTAAGTAGTGGATCAGAATCAATAGCATATTGCTGAGGCCACGTTGGAAGGTTAGGAGTGAGAATCTCATGATTGTTGGGGTCGACCGGCTCAGTGTCGTCATCAGTGAAAACCTTAGAATGTGCGTCTCCCACTTGAAACTTCCATTCTTTGGGGTAGCCCCACGCCCAGGCATTTGTTCGGAGCTGACCTAAGAATTTAGAATACGGCTTGGGCCCCTCAGAAAGTGATTTTGAAGAAGTTGGTGTATTGTTGTTCAGCGCTAGCTTCATCAATGAAAGAAAAAGTAGATTCATAGCGTCTTGACACTTGACAAGATCTTTAATAGGCATGAAATCTTGGTACAATTTAAGAGGTGTCTCTTTGTCAGATTCCGGATAGAGGTCTAGACCCAGCTCGAAATCTTGGAACGATAAGGACCACAGGTCGCGAGGAAGGAACCCGCTGAATTTGTTTATGAAAGTCATAATTTGAATGACATCCTTTGCATAAGGTACGCTTTTCATATTGGGGGATCTAAAGCGTGAAACAATACTATAGTGGTTTTTGAAATCAGACGACGGGAGCGGCACATTGGGAGACCAGTTTTCCTCCAGAATGGCAGTTTCTGGATTTTCAATTGCTTGTTGCTGTTTTTTTACGCGTTCTCGCACAGCCTCTCTATTGATGTTTGGTTCCTTACTCTTAACTGCGGGCTTTTTCTTCTTCTTTGGCGCTGCCCTAGAGGTCTCTTCGTCGTCTTCATCAACTGGCCGCTTCGGAACGACGCGACGCGACCTTCTACGATTGGACTCTAGCATATCAGTTGCATGTTTAAGAAGCCCCTCTGGTGATTGTGTCGACGACTTGATGTTTTTGAAGTCCTGAAAAGTGAGTTGGATCTTCTTAGGTTTGGACTTTGAATTAGTCCCTTCGCTTACAGTAGCTTCCAGGCTTGGTTCACTGGAACTTTTTGAGTCAGATTCGAGAGGATCAGACATGGATTGGCGGTCTCGACGTGGATTCCACTCAGGTGAATTGTGGCAAAATTTTCTGTTAGTATGGTTAAACACCACGATCTGAATGCAAGAAGTTGGCGCGCGAAATTAGCACATGACTTAGCTAGACAATATTGAAGGTCTATGAAAGGTTATCTAAAAATTGGAATCAACTATGCTCTTCACTAGATCCCAGTTGTCTCTGCCAGCATAGTCCAAAATAACGATCCCGCATCCCTTATTAACAAGCGCTCCAATGTCGCATTTTCTCATCTCATCAGCGACCTTTTCTGGCCAGCAGTCCATGTCGAATAGATTGGCGCCGGTACAGAAATTCACAAAAAGCCGGGGAGGGGCATCTGCGCTACTGTTGTGCTGAGTAGCAGTTTGAAGAAAGTCTTTGACATAACCTGCTTTGGTATGGATGTCTTCTGCATGTTTGACTTCGCAAAAGTCCTGAACTTGGAAGACGCCTCTGTCATCATTAATAGTATTATAGGGCCACCATGCTGCGTCGATACCATAAGGCCTGTCCTGGAACTCGTCGGTGAGGCCGAAGCGGCGAAATAATATAATCTTGCCTCTCGCGTCCCGTATCTTGGGGACATCACCATTCAAGTACCATTTATCGAGGTTTTGATTGATGTACTGATCCCAAACAAATCTTGGGAATTCGCTTTTATCGTTGAAGTTATCCCCCTCTTGTTTAATTGAAACAATGCATGTTTCGCTTGGGTTTTGGTCTAGGAACGAGTAAAATTCATCAAGAACAGAGGAAAACTTAAGTGGAATGGGAATTCTCACAGGAAACTTCCCGTGAATGACCTGTAATTCTTTGCCATTATACTTACCATCCTCACCATCTTTGAGGAAGAGTTTGCCTAATCTGAAGTCAAAAAATCTGATCCCGTTACGGAGCTGCGTACTCACACTATGGTCTTGGCATTTGACAGAAGGTAGTGCGACATGGCATGCAGCGCTGTTGTGAGTTCCTGGAAGCGACAACTTCGAAATTTCAGTGTCGTCATCCTTTTCTCCTATCCACTTTTGATAATCCACCATTTTCACTCAGGCAAATTTCAACCTGGAAAATGTTGTTAGTTTTCGGAACCTTCTGTGCACAGGTTACTGCTTCTCGAAACGCGTTATCCACACCTTAGCCTTATAAACTAGTAATAAGTTCAGAGGTCTGAAAGCGCAGAACAATTCCTCCAGGAAAAGCAATTATCACGCCCAGGAACGAAGTTATACGCAACCTCAATTGAGCATAATGAGTTTGAAACATACCTTTTGGCGCTCTTACTTAGAAGTTATAAATAGTTAAGGGTGTCTTTGAGCTCGGAGAACTTGTTTGACCGTATAGAACTTTAAAGGGTCCTACAATGATCATTGAAAACGGGCTAATTATTAGTACCGAGTGACTACCAAATACAATCCCATCACTTGGACGAAGCGAAGATTAGACAAAAGAAGGGCACAACAACCGCTGACCCAAAAGGAGCGTGAGCTGGCGAGGCTTTATAGTCTATTATCATTGACTTAAGCTTGGAACAGTTTTCCCTTTTGTTCATTTGCCTTAAAGCATAGCTATTTTGAGTATTTACTAGACTTTACAAGCATCTTTGGAGGAATTCAATGGATGTAAATCAGGTGTTGTCAGAGTTTGAACAAAACCTATTTTTGCCTCGTGAGCTCATTTCATGTGAGAAGGAACAAGAACGGTACAGATTCACTGTTAAGTACGGGATTGTTAGCGATGCCTTGGTGCTTATCTGTGGTTGCATTATTTCTCAAGCGCTTTATGAAGAGCTGAAACGAGACTACCAAAACGAAGCTTGTTGTCCAATCTGCCAAAAACTTCCTCTATCATCAATCGGTCCTGTGAAACCGCTGAGAATTCTTTATGATCAGCTGCAATACTTCAAGCGAGAACAAGCCGAGCTTGTTGAAGCGGCGCCAACACAAAATACAAAATCAGAGTCACAGCAACAAAACTTAATATCTTTGTTCCACAGTGTAGCTTCTGAAGTTGGCGACTCCAATGAGTTCGAGGCGACTGAGGTTCATTCTCTTGACAACGTTTCCAATACTCGAACGATGCCTATTCAAGACTCAAGCTCCACGTCAGTGCCTATAGCAATAACGGAATCACCGCCTTCAGTACAACTGTCTCAGCTTGATGAAAAGAAGGAGTTTTATTTCGCCAAGTGCTTTCCCATGTACCGAAAAAGAACCCAATACAATACACATAGCAGGTTTCTACGCACAAAGAGCAGGCAGTTTATCAACACAGCTATTAGTCCCGACTGTACAAAGTTTGCCCTAATTACGGAACATAAATGGGAAGTGTACCAGATATCGCGCTACAGAAAAAGAGACGGGCAGAACAAAGAAAAGGACTTTGCCAAGAAACTTGGAAAATACGCACAGAATAAAAAAGATCGCTCAGGAAGTTCAGAATGTGTGGAGCTTCTTTTTTGCGGGAAGGTCTCTGGCGAGTATGGCCCCTCATTCGACGAGTTGTCTCTGCCCGAAGATTTGGATTCGTTAATTCCTCTGAGCGGAAAGCAGCGGAAAAGCTCCCAATCCTCTATTGACGATCACTCCAACACTTGGGAACATCTATACTGCAAACTTTCCAACGAACTGCTTGTCATTTCAGGTTCAAAAGGCCATTTCAGAGTTTTTGATTTGAACAATGGCGGGGTACCCCTTTACACTTACGCATCTTCTTTTCCAATAAGGTGCATTGAAATCGATCCCAAAAGCACAATTATTGCATGTGGAATTACAGGGAGTGATAGAGCGAGTGGAGCCGAACAGGCCCTTATCCTGTTTCATCAAATCGAGAAGGACATTATAACACAGACAAGTGTCAACTCAGAAGTTGCCCGTTACAAATTCAGCCCCCCAATAACCACCACTCTTCCTTATCGTGACCCCATCAATACCCTACAGTTCTCGCCAGATAGTGCGTACATTTCATGCTCGACCGCGCTTGAATCAAGGTTCCTTGTTATCTCGCTTCGGCGGATCCACGAGCCTCGTTTGGTTATGAAGTCACTTCGGTCAATCGACACGTCCTTGGAATCCGAAGGAATTACTGACACCAAAATGTTTCCTGGAAATTCCAACCTTATGTGTGTTACCTCCGTGGCATTTAATGCACCTCCAATCGTAATAAACACAAAAATTCAAACAATAAATGGCATGCAAAGCGTTGCTCAGCCCACGATGCTTCTGAGGCTTGATGAACTTGGCTCTAAAATACACAAATGCGAGATCTCTCCAAGAAACGACTCAATAGCATTTTTAGACCGCAATGGTACGGTTTACATCATGTATGCACCAACTCTTCTGGACAACGAGAAAAGAAGAATTGTATCAGTGGAGGTTGCTGCAAACGCCTACAGAATGCGGGAAGCTGCTTCGCTTAGGTTTAGTGCTGATGGTCATAAACTCTTCATTTTGGATAGAAAAGGTATTATATACATCGAGGATTTCGCATACGGTTTACCGCAGGATGAAGAAGTTACGAAGTGTAAGCAGATTAATTAATTGTTGAAATTGGCCGTTTCCATTCGATGATTGTACAAATTTTTACAAAGTTTAATTTAGTCATATCTCTATATCTGTTTTGAAGTGCTTATTCTTTCTCAGGAGAGAGACAAAATCACGGAAGTGGCTCCCGATCCCCTCAGAAATGGTTGAGTCTTTAATAATTCCCTTCTCAACATTTATCGTGTGTCCATTAAAAGAGACTGTGAAATTGGGGCCACTATCATAAAGCCATTCGTCGCTCTTAAGATGACTTATCGTTTCACAAATTTGAGCGTTTCGGGTGTATGACTCGTCTGCCCAGTAAACCGGCATGTTTTCATTCATCAAATATTTGAACCCCTCGGTACAAATGTCCACAAACGTATCTGTATTACCGATGCCCATTTGGCTCAAGTTTGTAACACGGGATCTAACGCTCTCAACACTACCCCCACTCCATTCAATACCTTTCAAGAAGTCCGGCTTTAGTAGTCCGCTAAAAGACGCGAGGTCAGCGTTCACAAGCATGGTTCCATGATGATATGATTTGCCTTTAGCCACCTTGAAAGCGCTTCCACTGACTTTTTTGTTATCGAGGTTAATGTCACCGCGAGGACTCAGGCCAATGCTAGCGCTAGGAAATGCGTGTACCAGCCAGTTCATAATCTGCTTGTTGAAATACTCCCTTCTGAATAAATCGCGGGATGTTAGATACGAGTAGTTGACATTGCCCAAATCGTGAACCACAGCACCTCCACCTGATTTCCTGCGCACAAATTCGTAGCCCTTTTTTGAACACTCATCTAAGAATAGTTCTCGCCACGGATTCTGGTTTTTACCAATAACCACACATCTGTCGTTTACATAAAAAAGAAGTCGTTCACTTGAGAAAAGGCCCTCTTTAGGCACGGGCGTGTTCAAAAAGACATAGTCCTCAAGTGCCAGGTTGTAGTATGGATTATTTGACAGGCTCTTGAGTATAAAGCGTCCGGCAGACCTGACAACTTGTTCCAGTTCGTGTCCGGATAGAGGCTGAGCTGTAAAATCATAAGTCTCTGATATCTCCGCATTCAATTGATCGATCTCAGAAAGCCCTTCCTTGCCGCCAGTTCCCACCACAGGGGACTTAACGTCACTGCCCGCGAACATATCGGTATACATATAGTTGAGATCAGCGTAATTCTCATCTCGCGCGGTAGAATCTAGCTCGAGAGGTGTCTGCGTACTCACATAACGACGAAAACAGCGAGACTTAAAATAAGCCCCTCGGCTCAGAGCTTTCGTGTGAATAGCCCCCAGCATTGAACTCGAGCTTACTTAAATTGTAAAACGGCAATGTCTATGCCAAAAAAATTAGGCGATGAGCTCTCTCTTTAGACATTATCATCATCACCCAGCGCGATGAACAGGGAACAAACATTCATCACAGAACAGATACTAGCTAAGAGCCTGCCCACTGCCGAAAAGGCGGTGGATGAAAATAGGCTTCAAGATACACTCCTCTTATTACCAACAGATGGAGGCCTATCTTCTCGACTCAAGAAAAAGAATGGAAAGCTGAGGCTTCTTAGTGGTGAGCACATCAAAAACTCAACACATAGTGCATACCGCGAGATTAACAAAAACTCGAAGCATGCCTTGAAGAGTTACATCAACGGTGCACGAAAGGCCAGTAGCACGGCGAAGCGTATTGCTAGCGAGAAAAACTTGAGAGAGAGGCCTGAGCTCCTCGGCTATCTCAAAGAAAAGCACCCTAGTGTTTTTGGCTCAATCCCTCGATTTGACCAAATTTTGCCCATGCATGAAGAGCTGTGGGTTAATTACATGCGGGAAATATTAAATATTCCAGACGACGTTCCTTCCGCATCTAAACTGAATATCAATGGCACAAATGCACTTCTCAAGCTCTCGATGGCCGATTACAACGGCTGCATGATTACTGTGACTAAAAGTCGCAACGAAAACTTGCGTGGTATCAAGGGCATAGTGATTTGGGACTCTCAAAAAGACTTTATACTGCTCTGCCGCGGAGAGCTCGTAGACGAGATTAAATGCGTCCCCAAGATGGGTACTATTTTCGCTTTTGAAATCCCAGTAAATAAGGACGAAGCATTACAATACACCATTCTTGGCGACCGCTTCAAATACAGAAGCAGCGATCGAGCTGGCAGGAAGTTCAAAAGTCGACGGTGCGATGATATGCTATATTATATAAGTGGAAGATAAACTAGGTAGCGCTATATGAACTTGAACGAGTTCAGGTAAATTTGTTCACTGCGACCTTTGTTGAAGTTTGTTAGCTTCAAGGTCACCTTTCAGCTTTGCTTTAATCTCTGCTTTCAAATCGGGATCCTCGAGAACCCTTCTGAGCAATACGTCAATCTGTATAGACTCAGTGTTGAGCTTCTCATATCCGTCTTTAAGAAGTTGACCTTCAATTAAGGCAGTAGTTGATCCACGATTTTTGAAGATCAATGACTCGTCCTCGTTGACCATTTCGGCGACAACAGATGTAACCCTGTCTTTGATGAACTGCTCCAATGTAGTCGTGCTGGATTCTTGGATAGGCCCTGCTAAAATCCCGTTCTTTGCCTCGTCGAAGTACCCTCTTTTTTTAAACTCATCAGCAAGATTTACCGCAGGGTCGAGCTCTTCCCTTGACATTGTAAATGAGAACCGAGAACCTAGATACGTCTTAAAAACCCGAGCTAACCAAGTCGATAGTAGGCAGATTATCGGCGCATGAATTTTCCTTCCAGACCGTCTTTCTCCCGTTTTTCAAGATTGAGAGAAAGTTACCCAACTCTTTTCACTTAGTGATGCGATGAGAATTAAGTAACATTGTTAAAGTTGCGAACCCCAAACTTTCGAAGACAAGAAGTAACTGCAAGATAGTAACTGCAAATGTCACTTTATAGCCACGGAGGGAACTTATAGCTAACCTGGCCTTGATAATACTGAAATGGAAGACATAAAACAGTCCCGTTCCAAAAAACATGGAAGTATTGAAAGTCCAGATTGTTCGGATACAAGTCTTTTTAATCAGCTAGAAGCTGATATCAATACTCTAGACTTAACTGAGAGTACAGCCTTTGATGTGGAGCAGCTGGTCATAAAGTTCGCTTACTTAGAATGCAGCGGTAACGCTCAACCTCCACTACAAAAGAAACGCAAGGGCAAGCGCCTTGCCAGTAACAAGTTTGTACAGAGTTTGGATCTCAAGTTTAAAAAACATGCATCAAAACTAGTCAGAACCTTTCGCAAGCGTGCAGACGGGGACTGTTCGTTGCTCTCTACATTCCTTGAACTTGACGCCGACTATCAGCAAAAGTTCTTTAAGCTCTCAGAGCTTTATAGGTTGCTTGATGATCGGCAACACCTCGAAGATTGCAGCCGAGATCCAGAGATTAATATACTTAAGGTTAAGCATTTATTTTTGGATGAACTCTTTTCTCGCGAGAACACTAACATATCAAAGATTATTTGTCATTGTTTGCATGAAGCACGGTACGATAAACTCTCCATTAAAACAGCCAGTGCAATATTGGGCAGACTAAATGAAGCAGCACTTATTTTTGTTGATCAACGAAAAGATTCTTGTCAACCAAGCGACATTGTGGTATCTAGCGCTATCTCTTACGCGTCAAAGCTTACCTTGCCACTCCAAGTTGGCTTCCTTAACATGGCAGAGGCTGTGATATCCAAAGAAATGAAGCTAGTTGAAGGCTTTTCGCTTGAGGTAAAGGAGAAAATCAGAATGTCATTTTTAGACGCGCTACTTTGCGACAGTAATTTGGAGCAGTTATTAAAACACCATGTGTCCCAATACCAGGATTCAAAAAGTGTTATTTGCAATGAGCTAAAGCAGTTGTTTCAAATAGCCAAGGCCAAGGAGCGGCTTCAGGAATTCGCTCTAGCACTAATCACCGGAGCATGCGACGCGTTCGCCGAAGCCATAAACAGTAGAGTCGGATTTAACGGTCTACTCAATCTCAAGGCATTTCAGAGTGAAGTCTTTCGATGCCTTTTTCATGGGAGTGACTTCGGTGAGATTTCTGATAAAATGTGGTCCTATTTCGAAGCTTCAGACCTTCATCAGACGTCTTTAAAACTCTATATCAAGGTTTTGAACTCTTTTTTCAACAAAGCCTGTTCCAGCCCCTCTAAAGTTACTGATATCTCGGTCAACGCACTTATAGGTTTCATTGAGTTCTACAGATTTGGGAAGGGTTTCACGCCGATATATCTCCAACAGTGTTTACTTCGGAGAGCTGTACGGAAGGGCTACAGTTTTCTAAGGGTTTTTTGCGACAGAAAGAAATTTTGCATAGAGAGAGACTTCTGTGAAACGTTGATAACAGAAGGGGCCCCGCATTCCGAACTATTGAACAACACTCTCAGATGTCTCAACAGCTCTCACAACATGTGTCTGAAAAACCGGGATAAGGACTGCAAAATTGAACCAATTGTTATTGGAATGAACGAGATGAAAAGCATCTTTAAAGCTCCGATTTCAGGGATTCCACAGCTCCCTCAGGAAATGCAAGCCATGTGGGAATCACAAATTGTGCTTTACCAAGAAGCAGTAGTTGAAAGCACTGTTCCAAAAAAACTCACATTAGTTCCTACGCTCAATAACATCGAACTCTCAACACCCTTTGTTTTGGAAAACTCGTGCCCTCTGGTTTTAGAAGTGAACTTGCTACAGGCAGTTGTTCTTGATGCTTTCAATGATGGGACAGACCAAACCTTTCAAGAGCTCAAAGACTCTCTCAAGTTCGGGAACGATGATCTTCTAAGTATTGCCGTCGGATCTTATGTTAAGGCCAGCATTCTGTTACAGGAGAAGAATACTTTTACCCTCAATCAACTTTTCAAACCCGAAAAGAGCGTTTTGAGAGGTAACAAGCTCAGAGTTGACTTCTAGGGGTAGAGTGCACTTTCTTCAAAATATGAACGACCACCTCAGTGCCTTGCCGCTTACGCACGAAAACAATCGGCTTCAAACAAATTGGAGAAAGATGAAAATAATAATCAACGCACCGCTTTAAAAGACACTTACGAGACTATATCAACCATAGCACCGAGCGACTGCGCAAAAACTAGTGCTTACCAGCTCCATTCGTACTGTCAACTTACCATGAAAACACCACACCTCCGCGCCAATGTACGATTATGTAATAAACAAAGGGTAAACAAAAACAGAGCGGCATCCTTAGCATCGCCTATATCGAGTTGGTTCAAAACAAAGGAAAAAGGCTACTTCAACAGAACGGCGTTGTCCCATTCCCATTTAGCCACCAGGCTAATTTGATATTTTGACTCTTCAATTTTCGGAGTCCAACAACATCGTCTTGAGCTTAAAGCGTCGATGCCAAAAGGCTCCGATGAACATATTAAAGAAACAAACCGGAGGATAGGAGTGACCGGCTTTTTTTTTGTACCTCGCGATTACCTCATTTTAGCTCCTTCGTCTCAATAATTCCCGCTACCGACTTAGATCAACCCATGATAGTGTTGGACGGCCAATTTAATTTAACAATCCTTCACATTTTATGAAGGTATGTCTAAGAGGACCGCGGCTTTAGATCCCAATTATTGGGCATGCAGAATGGCGAAGGCCTCCTAACTTTTGACGTTGTCTCTTTACAATTTAGAAATGCCGTTGACGAGCTGCTTCGGCGCAGTTTCGATAAAAAGCTTAGAACATTGGACGGCCCAAACTTGTTATCCACTATAGATAGAATATTCTATTATGAACTTTCAAGAAGGCTTGCGAGATCCAAGATATATGTCCCTACAGCTACTGAAGTGTCCGGGGAGGACACGACTCTAAGAAAGAAGGCTAAAGCTTTTCGTTTACTAAGCCAGGAGGAAGTTGTGATAAAAATATGGCACTTGATTATCGAGGAGCTCGACAAGAGTGTGGATGACGTAGTTTCTGAGCTTGCAGAGAAGCTCACGCTTGAGAGCGAACCAAAAGCAGCATTCGTACGCCATTGGCCGTCTCTATGTTTGGGTCAGTTTGAGGTTCAGGTTAGCCTGTTAGCTGAGGCCTTCCATCTTTTTGCAGAGGATTTCTCATTTATTTTTAATGCATTCACAGGAGTTCATACAATCAGAGAGTTTGCAGAATATCGACTGGTAGAATCTGCTCTATCCGTGTTAGGCAATGAGGCTGAAGGTGCCCTCACCGAAGCTTTGACAGAAATAAGAAAACAATATCATAACTGTGATGAAGAAGGAGCCCGAAAAGCTGAGAACTACAACCGAACTGGAACTGAATGTCTCAAGAAGTTCGTTGAAGTTGTCGGAAAGTGCCACCTCCGTTTCACACATCACAGGAAATCTTTTAGAGTGTTTTACCTCGATAATTTAGAGTTTGTTCTTTCAAAAACAAATATGGAAATTGACAAAGACTATCTGAAAAACGTTAAGAACTTGCTCATAAGAGAAGACATGATTGTTAACCTTATTTCCAAGAGCATTCATCTTGAGACAAAAAAGATTATTTTGACCAAGTTTCTCTTCAGTGCAGGGGTTTTAGAAAACTTGCTTGAAATTTACGCGCTACAAAGGGGGTTTGTACGCGAGTTTAAGATGATAAAACTTGCGTATAATTCTGATAACAGATGCAATGAGTTTTACGCGAGTCTTGCAAATGTCATAGGAATACGGTTTGGAAATTCTTTCCAAAGGCAGCGCACCTTGGATGAGGTCCTGTCATACACGTGCTCCTTGTATGACTTGGAGGACGATAAAGTTCCTCAACTCGTCAAAAGGGGCCTTGAGCTAGCGGTAGATGGAGAGTTAAACCTTGTCGAACCTTTGGTCAAGTCATTAGATTCAAAAGTTAAAGGATGTTATAAAAGGTTGAAAGAGCCTCAAAGCGTTGGTCTTCAACAAGCTAAAAAAGATTATGAAATATTTCTCTCTCT
This sequence comes from Lachancea thermotolerans CBS 6340, assembly GCF_000142805.1. Lineage (NCBI taxonomy): Eukaryota > Fungi > Ascomycota > Saccharomycetes > Saccharomycetales > Saccharomycetaceae > Lachancea > Lachancea thermotolerans. The sequence continues at coordinate 958,657 of NC_013084.1, read as the reverse complement.
TTGGAGAATCTTGGAGTCCTTTGACTTGCTTGAACCCTTTTTCAAACTGTATATGGAGAGAAGCCTGTTCAGACGAATGATCATTATGGGAACTGAGTACCTGGCGTACATGAATCATCCCGAAAATTTGGAAAAGAGATTTTTTGATTTGTTGGAGGCAAGGCAAAGCCATTGGGAACTAGTGACACAACTAAAAGCTCTACGAAGCAACTTAATAGACACCCAAAAGTTGTTTCAGGGCTTTGAAACTCAGGAGCTGCAGAATGTGCAGCTAGCCCCCATGATATTCGAGCGGAAGAACGTCCCGGCATCTTTTCATGATTTTACATTTCCAGAGCTGAAGATCCCCAGGTCGTTGGATGCGCTTTGGCAAAAATTCTGTGCCTTCTACGCGGAAAGTGATCCAAGATCGACCAAAAAACCCCTCGTCCTTCAAAATATGTTACATCACTTAGAGGTTCAGACTAACTTCAAGCTAGAGGATGGCAGACCCTTGATGCTTGAATTAACTCTTCTCCAAGCCAGTATCCTTGACTTATTCAATGAAAGCGGCGAGCTCACAGTTCGGGATATTGAGAGCGAACTTGGTGTAGCGGCCAATATTCTCGAACCGGCCCTGACTTCATTCATCAGCGCTGGACTATTGAACACTGACGGTGGAAGTTTCATTGTCAATGAAGAGTTCAAGCCTGACATCAAGAAAATGAAGGATGGCCGTTTAAAAATATTTCATAAGGCAGCGCCCAAGGCGGCTTTAAAGCCGCCGGAAGACGGACTGGAGAAAAAAGATACCTCGTGGATCAAAGAAGTTCTCCGTGCAAGGATTGTTAGAGTTCTGAAGACCTCCAGTGCTTCATTTTCATTTGAACAGCTTAAAACCGCAGTTGAAAAAGAAAAATCAGGATTCAGTATGGGGGAATTCAAAACAGCATTGGCCGAATGCAAAGACTTTTATAGCTTGAATAAGGAACTGTACCAATACAAACCATAGATACTTAATATTATCTGATTTCTAGACTGCACAAGCCTCACAAATACAAGAAAAATGCGAAAAACCCGCCAGCCAAAGTCAAGCTAGGCCTTGAACATATGGGCGAAAGCCAAGTCTGAGTTAAATTTTGGGAAAAAAGCAAATGCACGCTACTCCGGTTCGAATGCTTGATCAGCGACATCTATCAAAACTTCCATGGCCTGAATTTGATAGTTCACGTCGTTGATGTCTGTATCGTTTGGCGCTATTAATGTTGGACCCCAGATGATGCAAACGCTCTTCAGATTCATCCTGTTTGTTGGTTCGTGTTCTATTATTCTCTTTAGATGAAACACAAGTGACCTCAGCGTCCAGTATTGGCCATCTGGAAGCTTGTAAATTAACCCATGCATGTAGTTTTTTCTTGTAACAGGATCTGCAATTGTTAGACAAGTTTTGATTTCGGACGTCATGGAAGGCGGAAGCAAGGACTCTGGAAGATTAGCAAAGAATGCTTTAAGAAGAGAACCCGCTAAGTAAATGTCAGAATCTGTATGGTTTTTGGGAGGGACGATCATTGAGATGTTTGAGGGGTCTTTGTCAATTTCCTCTCTCAATTTGCTAACATCTAAGACATTCGCCGGCTTACGATATATCCCTTCAAGGTCAAGACCGAACTTGTCCACAACATATATGCACTGGCGAACAATGGCCGGCACCATATCCTGTTCGTACTCGAGAAGACTTTCCAGTGCGACACCGAACGTCTTGAAATTTCTATTGATACCCGGTGGAAGAGTTGCTGCGGACTGGATATGAGACACTGGCCTTTCGCTTATTGATGTGATCATTGAAGTTGTCAAACTTGTAGAACGAGTGCCATTGCCTGGGTCCAAGGTAGCAAAGTCAGAATCTGGACCGTCTGGTCTTGTTCCACTTTGCGAACTTCTGGGGGTTTGACTGTCTGCAACATCTAACATTGAAGAAACGGCCTTTTGATGAGATGGTGTCGTTTGTGCCAGGTTTCCTCTGCTAGCGTTTCCAGGATGTGAATTAGGGCTGCCCGCGGGACTCCCATTCTGCACTGGTGAAAAACCGGTTCGAGGCGTTGGAGTTGAGTCGAACGGCGATTCATGTTGAGTTGACACTATTCTTTTGGGCAAAGAATTCATGTTGGTGTTCACAGAGAATGTATTTTGAGAGGAAGATGTATGATTACCAGATCTCGTCTGCCCGTTTTTAGCCATCACAGGTTTTGCCATAGAAGGATACTGTTTATACTCCACCGGTATCAAATTTTTGTTCACGAAGTTGTTGCTTCTGGAGCCTTGGTTGTATTTGTTGAGGAAATTGTAAAGGTCTAGTTCATTAGACGTCGATGCAGCTATTGATTTCATGGATTTCGTGGCGTCAAAAGGAGTTACCGTCACACCACTGTTGAGTATCAAGGTTTCGGTCCAGATCGTGTACTTTTGCAGCTGAATTGCCATTGCAGTGTCAAGTTCCAAGATCAAATCTTTGAGCTCCGACACAATTTTTGGACGCTCTCTTGAAAGGAATGTGTTCCTCAGAGATGTGGAATGGTCGACCTTTTGTTTGAAGTCCAGGTCTGCGCTATCTATCTTTCTTAGCAAATCTTCTTCTTGCTCGCGGGTGGTTTTAGAGCCCCTTAGGGTCAACTTGGTCTTAGTTGGATCTGCCATCCTAAGTTTCTCCCAATCTTGGCAAAGTGAGTTATATCTACTCTTCGCCTTTTCTGCCATATGGATAGCATCCGCGACCTCCTTCTCTAACCTCCTGCTGTTTTCCTTGAGACCTTTCCTCATTTTCGTCATGGTAAGAAGCAGGGCGCCAAGCTCGTCGCTCATTGTGTGCAACGCTTTAACATAGCTGTGCTTGACCTGGGAGAGCTTTCCGTCAAACTCGAGGACAGTGTGTATACTTTTTTGCAGTGACGAAGACGCAGAGCTATCAGGGAAGAAGTTTTTATAAGTTTTTCCCAGCTCCTGAGCATGCACATCCTCCAAGAGATATTTCTTACGCACAAATTTGGTAAATTCCTCGCATGTAAGGAGTGACTGTTTCAGCCGCGACAAAAGAGCGTTTATGGCAACATCAGAATCTAGAACCCTTGTAATTTCTGGCTTCCCCAGAAGATCTGGCTGCACTCCAGTGCTGCCCGCCGAGGGTGTTTCATTCGAGCCAGAGGCGGGTGATTTCGACGGCTGCAGGGCAGAGTTCGCCTCGCTAGTTTGGTCGGTTCTGGAAGAAGAGCGAGACACAGACATACGGCCGCACGAATCCTTCGAGGAGATCTGTTTTTAACTCAGCTTGTGCGATGTCGCTAAATAAACATGACGGGAATTTCTCGGCTTCAGGAAAGAAGGCGTTCTCATGGAACGTTGGCCCGGATTCGTCTTAAGTGCTATCAACTATTTCACGTGATCATATAAATAAGCCGCGCGGCAAACAACAACCAAGGTCTTCAAGAAGCTTATAAACATCTTCAAAGGCTTTAATGGGGGGGGGGGGGGGGGGGGGGGTCAAATTATTAGCAATATGTTTGAAATTCTTGCTATTGTTGTAGCGAATTTTTATGTTTCAGATGAAATCCTGTCCGGAAAGCGAGAAAAAACACCCAATGGACCCAAGCTGCTGAAGTTAGGGGCTTGAAGACGTCTTAGGATGCAGCTGGAAGCTCCTATGTACGCTTCTCAAGCTAACTATTTCAAAGGTTAGCCCTAAGTTGAGACAGTTATATACTCACTTACGACGACTAATGGATATAAAGAGAAAAATTGTCATGTAGTTCACCTAATTTCTTCACACCATTAAGATTTCGCTCATCGGCGTGAAGCGTAGTTTTAGCGTCAGCCTCGCAGGGTGCGGAAGCAGCATTCATAAGGATTATGACTGTGGTTTCCGAAACCCCCTGTTGCGCTGATACTCAAGTGGTGAATAGTCTCTTTTAATGATGATAGTATACCGGTAAGTGCATAGTTCAACTGACTTTTGATTGAAGAAAAAAATACCATTGAAATTAGTCTTTCGCTCCTATCTGAATTGAGACATCACTTGCATGTTTAGTCTCGCCTCTTCGGCCTAGCGCCTCCAGCTCAGAGTCCTCAGAGCTTGCGGCGGTCGGGTGCTTTGTTGAGCTCAGCGAGCTCTCTTATAGTAGACCAATGACTTGACTCAGGTCGCGGACGTAATCAGCGCCGAACTCCGAGCACTATTCTTGACTGGTGTCGCGCGTGTGTGATGGGGCCTTAACGGTCACCTCCGTGATGTGGTTAAGCACCGGAGCTCCTGCCATAGTCGCGCCTGCTGAGATGAAGGACCCGGGGTTTTGCGCGGGAGAATGGAACGTCTATCTTTCGTGGTACAATGTCTATCTCCTGCTATGTATAAAGTGCTGTCTTGTAGATGGGGAAGGGCGGACCGTGAACTAGAAGAAATACGTTGGAGTTGGAAAGTGTCCTGACGTCACGAACTGATCTCCATTTGGGAGCAAGCGCGCAAAGCGACAGCTTGCCTTTAGAACATCCATTACAGCATGGTACTCTAGAGCGGGCTTGCAAGAAAAGCGAGGCGTTAAGGAAATTCGAAAGTAGTTGGGCGCGCACCCTTTACAGTTCTGAACATGCACATTTCCATCAAACTCTTTAGTCCTGCGGCTTCAAAGCATACATGCGGACTGGGTAGAGCTCTTTTGGAAGACCTTTTTGTCTCTCGGTTGCGATGAGCTTGAGGCCCGCGCGCTGGAAAAGTTCTTTGAATTTGTCGTCCGAACGCGTCACAGATGAGTCGTCTTCGTCAAAGTCATCTTCCAAAGCCTGCGTGTTGTTTTCCTTCACCACAATCGTTCCGTTGGGTTGCAAGCCTTTTTTACAACGCAAGAAGAAGGCCACGAGCTCCTCGTCAGGCAAATGGCCCACACACCATTGACACCAAATTAGCCAGTACCTACCAGTTTCAGGTGTCCACTCTTGCATTCCAATGTCAAAGATGTGGCCTATACGGCCCGCCTCCTTAAGCGAAGCGAGCTCAACGTCCATTTGCTTGACGAAAGGCACGACAGGCTCTACGAGATCCACGACATCACAGTGCTTGTGCAGCATGTCGCGTGTTACTCGTCCGATACCCGCGCCAATGTCGCAGCCTATCTTCCGGCAGTTCTCCGCCGGTATCATGCGAGACTTGAGCTTCCTCAAGAAATGGTTTGACCCCAGCACGTCCATCACAGGGACTGTGGTGCCCTCACCATAGCCACCAAGTACACCATCCACAGTGGCCGGCACTGCTGTCCAGTAATCTATAGCGTCTCCGTAGTTAATGTTTGAGTCTGGCTTGCTCATTGTCGTGTTCTGGTCCTCAGCGCTGGAATCTGCGAGGAAATACAATGCGATGAGTTACGCCAAAATTTTCAACATTGCAGGGCTTCTTTCGGTCCTGTGATCATGTTTGTTATTACTGCTTGAATATTTAAACATTACTTTCCCTAAGTACAAGGCAGCTCAAGCTTTGGTGCTGGTGTTACTGCCGAACGAGTAGACCCACTGGGCTGTATTGCGAACCTGCTCGTTCCATAGGTCTTTCATCGTCTCCTTGATGGGCCTCACGGTCACATCGCGAGCCTCACTACTCGTTCTTTGTACGGCGATATCTTCCTTGCGATCCAGGATACCCTGTACGTGGTCGCCGATGCGCTTCCACGAGGCGTTTTTGTAGTGGTAGCTATCTCTGTCGAAAGCGTAGAAGTATCCTGCCGCGGCCAAACTGGACGCCGCAAGGGTCACACTTGTGAGTTTAAGAACCTTACTCATAATGGATATACACTCTGGGGTCTCCTATGCCAGCAGTGAACCTCGTCCGAGCCTTCTGTATGTCTAAATCAACGAGTGTTGAGAATAGATTACATGTTCAAGAACTTTCGAGCCTGTTTAATTGTACGGCGTGCGGGTAAAAAACCAGACCAAGAACCCAAGCGCTTGGAGAAACATTGGCCACGGGACAAAAACCCACATATCGGTCGCCAGCTCACTGTTAGGAACTAGACTCTCTACGATCCTGGTGCAACAAGCAGAGTACTACTGAACCAGAGTTGAGGCATGAGGATGAGAGCCAAATCACGTGAGCTGCTAGGCAAGTTACGGAGCACCGATATGCTGGCGCATAGCTGAGCCCCTGATCTGCCAACCAGCGACCGGACAGTATATTGGAATCTTCTCGGTATCCATGATGGCTAGAAACGAGGATGCGCATGGCCATTTTTATCATGGCCACTAATTGTTAGGGTGGTTTTAACGCTTGTTTGAAAGAAAGTTATCAGCAAAAAAAGCTGATATTCAAGCAAGTATGACGGCTTGCGTTATTTCTGGGGTCCTTTATGTATCTATTGGCTGGTGGCAAGCCGCTCGTGCTGGTGCCCCGAAATTCTGAACGAAATATGAAAGCCTTGAGAATTATTTGACTAGCCCCACCTTGAAAAACCGCGATTAAAACCGTCTTTCCATGATAAATAGCCATTAAAGGAAGTCTCCCAAGGATTTTAAAGTGTTAGCTATCAAGATTTTACCAATTCGCCAACCGAATTGTCTGATATATAATCTTATTAAAACAAAAGTGATTTTCAAGCACGTTTTCGACAACATGTAGCGTAGAGACTACAACGCAAGCAGGCATACCTGCTGGATGGCTCACGCTTTGGTTAGCCACAGGTTCATTGGCCAGAAGGCTGCCGTTACATGCACAGGCGTTTTCAGGTGTCACATGATAAGAATCAATATATGGTTGATATGAAAGTTGGAGTTCTGTCGGGTAATACCCAGGAGCACTTGATGAAAAATGTTAGTGGAAAATTTGCAGGTCTCGGTACTGACCATTATCAGCAACGAAACGACTCATCTCGAAACATGGCCGGCTGTATGTGAGGAATTGAATGGAGTGCTGGATGCTATATAGAGTTACTAACTTTTGGCGTTTTTCAAGTCCGTCTAATCGAGCTGGCAAAGCCGTTCTTGCCTCTTCTTCCCGAAGTTGAAGTGCCCTACGAAAAAATAGGGTTTGACGATAAGGTTGTGTACACCATCATTGCGGCGTTGATCTACCTGTTTGGTCAGTTCCCCCTTGCTGGGGTCTCCAAAGAGGCGTCGGGTGTACTAGACCCCCTATATTTCCTGCGTAGTGTGTTCGCGGCGGAACCTAAAACGCTGCTGGAATTCGGGGTTTTCCCCGTGGTCTCGTCCGCACTCATCATGCAGGTGCTGGCCGGGCTTAAGCTGATTAAGGTCAACTTTAAAATTCGTCAAGACCGTGAGCTCTTCCAGACTTGCACCAAGTTGTTCGCCCTTTTGCAGTACCTAGTGCTCGCCAATGTGTTTATCTTTTCAGGCTACTACGGCACCGATCTGTCGGTGGTTCAAATTACAGCGTTGAACGTGCAACTCGTTGTGGCTGGCTTTTTCGTCACCCTCCTCGTCGAGGTTATTGACAAGGGCTACGGTTTCGCATCGGGCGCCATGGCTATCACCACGGTGACTATCTCGACAAACTTTGTTGCCGACGTCTTTGGCGTCGGCCAGTTCCCTGTCGACAATGAGGGTCACACTGAGCCTCAGGGCGCTTTCATTAACCTGATACAGTCCTTGCGTGCTTCGCACAAGACATGGACTGGTGCCATTGTTGGTGCCTTCAACCGCGACTACCTGCCAAACTTGACCACTGCTTTCTTGGTTTTGGCTTTGGCGGCAAGTATTTGCTTCCTCACCAATTTCCGTTTGGAGTTGCCCATCAGATCTACCAGAACTAGAGGCGTCAACAACGTGTATCCTATTCGCCTCTTCTATGTTGGTAGCTTGTCCGTTCTTTTCGCCTACGTCATTTTGTTTTACATCCATGTCGGTGCCTTTGTTTTGGTTCAGCTCATTGCCCACAACAATCCATCTTCCATCATTTACAAGGTCGTCGGAGGCTACGCTTCTCACAACAACTTACTCTACGTTCCACAATTCCCATTGTCCTTGCTGACTCCTCCTAAATCATTTGTGGAGTGCATCACAAGACAGCCTTTAACTCCACTGTTTTTCACCACGTTTTTGGTGATTACTGGCATTTGGTTCGCTGGTCTGTGGCAACAAATCAGCGGGTCCTCTGCTCGTGACATCAGTGAGCAGTTCAAGGAGCAAGGAATCACCTTGACCGGTCGCAGAGAGCAGGGCGTCACCAAGGAACTTGACAAGATCGTTCCTGTCGCTGCTACCACTGGCGCTATCGTCTTGGGCCTTTTGGTTGCCTGCGGAGAGCTTTTGGGCTTGAAAGGCAAAGGTGCAAGCATCATTGTAGGTGTCAGTGGTGGATTCGCCCTGCTGGAACTCATTACTGCCGAGTACCAGCAAAGTGGTGGACAAAGTGCCTTGGCCCAGGTTTTGGGCGCTCCTAGTGGCGGCATATAAATGTCACAGCCTCGAACAGCAGTTTGCGACAGCTTGCAACAGCTTGCAAATGCCTATTGCACTATTTGTCAACTTAACTTGTTTTCTGATATAGATGCAACACGAACTTTGTATAAAGTAACCAGCTGATGAAGTGTGGTAATGAAATATTCAAAACTCTTCCCTTGACCGCTACATCGCGCGGTCAGTTCTAAATACTGGCATTCGTAAGCCAGACTATCAAAATGTCGCGATGGTATCCAAAGCTCCAAGCCTTATGATGCAAATGTTAAATTATATACAAGTCGTTTAATTTCTGCTAGATGCGGTTCATCCTCTCTCCACATAACACTTAACATCCGTAGCCTCTCCCTGAGCTTTACCATTCTTGACATATTCCTTCAACTTCTCGAAATATAGGCGGGAGTCTAACGCGCCTTTCTGGTAGCCTGAGAAGGAGTGCCTTAGTTCAGGTAGGTTATGGCTCACAAGCGGCTTGAGCTCTGTATTGAAGTTTTTGGGTGTTACGTACGTGCGAACCTTATCCCATTGAATGGTGTATCCACCATATCTTGTGTGCCTACCAATACCAGACGAACGTGTTCCCTTGTACATGGTTTTGTTGCCTTGCTTAGTTGTTAGAGGTGTTCTGTTGTTTCCCGACTTTGAAACTCCGTAGAAAAGTGTTCCGTCCCGGTTTTTCTTCCATGGCCTAGTCAAAAGGCTCAGAGGCGACTCATGAAATAAAGTGGCAGGAGATGGTCTCATTGGAAAGGTTTCTTAAGCAAAAGACTGCCGTTCCTCCCGTGAACAAACCAGGTACGCTCTTCGAATTGAGATCTACAAAATTTTTGGAGCAGTATAATACTTCGTCAACAATGCCATCACGACTGATGCCTGGCGAAAGGCCCTTTCCAAGAACAACCTCAAATCGCGGCTTTACGCACTTACTCAATGCCCGATGAATTGAACCAAGCCTCACGATTTATCAGGCCAAAAGGCGAAATGCTTTCAAAAACTCTTAGGCTTTATACAATTTTTATTAATGCGCTTTTAAGTTTATGCGTAGTGGTTTAATCTCCACAGTCTCACCTTGCCTTGTTCGTTACCAGCAGCAAGCATTTCACCGCGAGGTGAGAAAGCTACGCTCGTAACTTTGCCAAGTGGCGTTCCACTCGTTGGCCAGTTGGAAAATACTTTGCCAGTTGGTAGATGAACCAGCCTCAGTGCATCTTTCGTGGCCCTAGACGCCATGCACAGTATTTGGCCATCTGGAGAGAAGGCCAATGACGAGATTGGGGTAGTGAGCTGGTCTAGCTTTGCAACAGGCTCTGCACTACTCGAGTTTCTATCATAAACATGCACATATCCACTCTCACTCCCGATCGCCAGCCACCTGTTATGCCTTATTTTCTTGAAGGGCAGCAACTGTGTAGAGTTATTACCACCTCCTGTTTGTACAGTTGTAACACCTACGCTTCCGTCGTCCTTCCACCGACGGAGCACCTCTCCTTGCTTTGCTAAATCAAACTCCCAGATCTCACCATATGTGTTAACCATGATTAAAATGGTTTGGAACTTGTTGTTGGAGATTGGTTTGTAGTCAACGCAAAAATCAACCAAGACGCCTTCGATCTTGCAGCCTATCATCCAGACACCGGTGGTTGCATGTAACACGTTAACCCAACCATTGTTACCCTGTAAGAGAATTACACCATGTGCTTTTCCAGACTGTGCACACACATGTGCAAGCTTGAACTTCTCAAACGAGCGCTGAGTAGCCTCATGGCCGTACATTCTTGAGATCTTTTCGATTCTGGACTGCTGGGGAGTTGTGCCTGAGATATCCCACGAATGCATGTAACGTCTTCTACCGGCGGTAAATATTCTTTGCTCTTGGTGCGAAGGGCTGACGTAGAAAGAGCAAGTCTGTATTGGAGTACCAGTTAGGTACAAGCTTGTTACCAAGTGGTTGTTCTTTCCGTCTATGTGGTAAACTCTCAAGGTACGATCGTAGCCACCGGTCAAAAGCAGGGGTTTTGAAGGATGAAATGAGAGAGACTGGACGGCAGCTCGCGATGGATGAGCAGCGTTTGCGTCTTTCAACCGCGTAATGTCCAGACTACTGGGAGGTAGAAGACGACTGGATGTGTCTCTGTAATTGTAAGTGCTTTGCAAGATTCTAGAAAGCGCATTGAGATCGCCGTTTATAACCTCCTCGCGGTCTTCGCGGTCTGAATCGTCGTCCGAACCAGGGCCCTCTTCTGAGCTTTCCGAGTCTGCCCATTTGGGACGAGGGTATATTTTTTCGAATTGATGTCTCAGACGTGAGACATAGTCTCTTCCTTTAATCCTGCCTTCAGAATACGAGCTGCGCAGCTTCTTTGTTCTGTTAGACGTGGTGAAGGCAACCTCGACACGCTCATCCTCCGAGTCTGACCACACGGCGCTGTCCTCTGAATAGTATTCACTACCGGTATCACTCTCGCTCGCGCTGTCGCTACCGTTGCCTAGTTCTGCGGATTCCTTATCCTGCTCCTCGCCGGTCATGCCATCGTCGACGAAAAAAAGCTGATCATCTTGGATCGCGTCCATATTATTGTGCTCGGGATCCTCATCATTTTCCTCTTCGCTGTTGGCCTCTATCATTTCGACATCATCAGCATCGCCGAACTCGGTGTCCAAAGACCGCAGTTGGGATAGGTTTTCGTTGAAGTCAGAGGTATCGCCGAACACCAGCTTGCTGAGCATTAACTCCTCATCGTCCGGGGGAGGGACTGGCTGCGAATGAACCACCGGGGCGCTCATCTATGCTTTTTTTGCGTAAGTTCTAGGAGCGTTTCGATGCGATGAGGTTAAAATTTTCTTGGAGCTTTAATTGTACATGAAAAAAAACCATGCTCCAGCGATACGCGTGTATGATGAGAACTACTTCTTTGAAGTGCCAGTGCAGAAGAAACTTATTAAGGAACTTCTCGGATGCAGACACAAGTTTTTTAGCTGCTATCTTTTTTGAGTGATGAGAAAGTTAACTATGGCTTCCGTCCAGAAGTGTCTGCCCCAGAAGTGTTATTTTGAGTAAATGAACTCAGGGATTTGTCGGGGCAATAGCGTCGATACAACCTACCTCCTAGAAGAATAGAAACCCTTAAACTAATCGCCGCTGAAAATGTCAGAAGAGAACTACATCGGTTTGGAAAAGTGGAAATACGTTACTTCTTTCCCTGTATAACCAAAAGATGAGAAGAAACGTAAGACATCAACATCGGCGTCTTTTTGTCGCACATTTAGCACAAGGATACCTCCGATGATTTCACACGCGCCCCGAAATGTTGTTCTTCGGAATCCTGGAGTTCCGCGTTACTTTAAACTACCGGTTTCAAAGTGATTGCCTCACCCTATGTAAAGAGTCGGCCCTACAAGCCGGCTCAGAACGCGCTATCAAAGGAATTAGTGAAGCTAACAGACTGCTGGCGCCGGTATCTTCCACACATATATGTCCGAGATTATAGTAAGCCCCGAAGCTCAGGGTCGGCGCTGGAAGCCACATATCACAATTGACGAAACACTATCTTATAATCTGGCCATTCATCTATATGAGCACCTGAGCCTAACTTACTTCTTCTTCTGTAGCTTCAGCTCCCAATATCACCAACTGAGTTGACTGTGTACCGGGATTGCGCTTCTTAAGGATCTTTTGTGCCAGTTTAAAGCTAGTTGCATCATTCCATCATAAAATTATCCTCTCGGAAGCCTTGTGATCACATTTGAGAGACAATTCACGATATTGGTATCAGCTCTTCTTTAGGTATCAAGCTGTGTCAAGGGACTACCTACCAACACTTGTCGCTTAAGGAACAATAAGAACCCAAGGCGCTATTTACGCAGGTTGTGTCAGGTTAAACAAAATTTTTAACGCAGAGCACAGTTCCACTAGAGCTCAGAGTTTGTACAAGAGAAGTTGGATTTCTCTCGTATTCGAAGCATTCACACGATGCCTCCTTCTATTCACAAATGGAATCATCAGTACGCAATTTTGTCCACTGTGGCGTTTCCCCACAAAAGGATATTATTCGCAGGCACTCATGACTCTAAGATCTTATGCTTTGATCTCACGACTTACAACTTGGCCAAAACAATCTGTCTTGGCGATACTGAAGAGACGCACACCAGATCCAGTGTGCTATGCATGACGAAATCGCAGGATGAACGCTTTCTATTTTCAGCAGGCGCAGACTCGCTAGTGCGGATCTGGTCGGTCGACAGCCTCACTGCCAGCGGAAACATTACAATAACAGAGGTTGGTACGCTATACTCGCTACTCGATATTGGTGATATTTTCTCTCTCAAATACCTAGACGCGCATCAAACAATTGTTTTCGGTTGCCAAAATGCTAACATGCTTTACTTGCCCCATGTCATGGATTCTGTGAATCGAAAAACTCAGGCAGAAGACTTGAATAAGTTGCCACATCGTCGTTTCGATAGATTCTTTGATTCTACAGGTCCAGGCGTACGTCCGATTGTTGCGAACGCAACCCCTCCTCCAGAACCAGAGGAACTGGAGCATGTAATAATAGAAATTCCACCCGAATACATTATACCTTACGCACACAACAGTTTCATCTACTCAACCCAGCCCTTGAAAGGGCAAAATGGAAATTTGCCCACGCATTTCTATACTGATGGTATGACTAAAGAAAATACAGACTTCATCGTATCAGGCGGCGGCGATGGTATGAGCAAGATATGGGCTTTGTCACAGGAAGCTGGGGGCTACATGAAGCCAAGGTTGATTACAGAAATGAACAATGAGGAGAGTGTCCTGTGCCAAATAGTTTCTTTCCCATTTTTATATTGTGGTCTGAGCGATGGTTTGATAAAAATGTGGGATCTCAACACCAAGGAGCTTGTATCAACTTTCCAAGCGCCAAGCAAGTGCGATATCGTTTCAATCAGTGTCTACAAAGACCACATCTTTGCCACTCACCAAAAAGGGGTAACAAAGTTTTATCGGGATGAAGTCTACCAATGGAATGCACATCAAGGGCTAGTTTTAAGTGCAGAGCTACTTAGAAGAAAATGCACCGGATACAGCCACTTAAGGCTTGCCACCGGTGGCAACGACGGTGCATTGACCTTGTGGAATGTCAACAGACTGGTAGGGGAAGAGGATGAAAACGAGATCAACAACATATCATCTGCAAGCGCTTACGTGTCATCTCATATCGACATAAAAAGTAGGGAAAAATACAACGCTCAACTTGTGGATCACGACAACATGTTCGAAACTTTAAGAGAATTAATCAGCTTCAAGACGGTTTCTGCACTCACAGATACCCAATACGTGATCGATTTGCGCCGTTGTGCCTCTTTTCTACAGGAGCTCTTCACAAAATTGGGGGCGGCATGCACACTTTTGACCATCAAGAATGGTTGCAGTCCTCTCATTCACGCGCAGTTTCACGGCAAAGCGCAAAAAAAGAAGAAGATACTTTGGTATGGACACTACGATATTATTTCCCCTGGAGATCCCTCGAGATGGAAAACCGACCCCTTCACCTTAACGTGCGAGAATGGCTACTTAAAAGGAAGAGGCGTTACTGACAATAAAGGACCTCTTGTTGCAGCAATGTACAGCGTTGGTTCTGCTTTCCTGAAAGGGGAACTCTTAAATGATGTGGTATTTCTAATTGAAGGTCAGGAAGAATCGAGCTCGCAAGGATTTGCTGAGACTATCAACAAACACCGTGACTTAATTGGTAACGACGTCGATTGGGTGTTGTTCAGTAATTCCTACTGGGTCGACGACAAAGTCCCCTGTCTCAACTACGGTTTGCGAGGCGTAATCAATGCTCGCATAACAGTCTGGAACAACGAACCTGACAAGCATTCGGGGTTTGACGGTGGAACTGATAGGGAGCCCACCGCAGATTTGATAAGTGTGACATCGAAGTTACAAGACGATGATGGTCGAGTGTTAATACCCGGATTTTACGAACCACTTAAGCAATTGAGCGCTGAGGAAGAGATACACTTCAAGGAAATTCTGAAAAGAACCAACGTATGCAAATCTATTTCGCTAGAAAAGCTTAGGGCCAAGTGGACCAAACCTTCGCTCTCCGTGACTAACATGAAGGTTTCTGGTCCGGGAAACGTTACCGTCATTCCCAGTAGCGCTTCAGTTACGGTATCTATTCGCATTGTCCCGGAGCAGGACGTTGCAGACATTAAAAACTCATTGGAGCAGTACGTGAATGAATGCTTCAAAAAACTAAAAACAAACAACAAGCTGACGTTGGAGACTCTGAACACGGCAGAGCCCTGGTTGGGTGATCCAAAAAATTCAGCATACCAAGTTTTAAGAGAAGAAATTCAAGAAGCTTGGGGCGCCGATCCTCTGTTGGTCAGAGAGGGTGGCTCCATTCCGCAGATTCGTTTCCTTGAGCGCGTATTGAGGGCCCCAGCTGTTCAGGTTCCCTGTGGACAATCAACTGACAATGCCCATCTTGACAATGAAAGATTGCGCATCGAGAATTGGTATAAGATGCGGCAAATCTTGCATAAAGCCTTCAACAGACTCTAAGCTCAAGCCTCATTATTCACGAACCATGTCTGTTGTATTGTTTAATATCAAAATTAATTAACTGACGCCCTTAAATCAAAGCGATAGTTGGTAGTTGTGTAGCTACACCTAAGCACTCGCCATGAGTCATTCAATAGAACATGAACTCCCTCCTGACATTATTGAAGCCGCACTACCTTACCTTTCGACCCAAGATATTAAAAACCTATCCCTCACAAATCGATACTTTCACAAATTGCTCGATTTTGGCAAGTCCAACACACTCTGGCATGAGCTCTTCCATAAGTCGTTCGGCTCCACGCACTCTGACGCCGAGCCACTCGTCTCTCAACAAAATCATGAGTATATGAGCTGCTCTGAAGCAATACTGAGAAACCGGCACCCCGATAAGTCATGGTGCGATCTATATAAGTTGAGATCTCATGATGTGAGATTCTACACTTGGGGGTGCTTGAAGCATGCCAGACTAGGATTCACGTCCATTTCGCATGGCTCGCTACCTGCCAGCTGGATTAACAATGCAGGGATGAGGCTGCAATTTGGTGTTAATACTCCTGTCGCAGTGCCCTGGTTTGAAGATGAGGGCAACGAGAAGTCACCAGAGGCTGACCAAAGTATCGCATGCATATCCGGCGGAGGATTTTCTTTTCAGGTACTAACGAGATCCGGAAAGCTCTACATGACAGGCTCGACGTACTCCGGAGGCCATAAAGGTCCAGGGCCCAGAGAGGGGGAACATGACTTCAATTCATTTCAACAAATCATCATGGACACGGAGCGCAGCCTGACCTTCTTTAACGGGAGAATTCCACACGGTCGAGGCGCTCTACCGTTTCAAGGAAACAGCTCAGCAACCCTCGAAGCTCCTCACGAAAACATATACGCCAATTTTGAGGACGTTGAAAGAATCTTGGATCAAAAAATTCCAGGAAACAAACACATGCGACGCCTTTTTACGCGCGAAGTCATTAAGGTAGAGCGTGGCGGTGCGCCTGTTCTGTCTGTTGATGCAACGAAGCTTGATGTAATCAAATTCACGTCCGTTTCCTCAGGGAGGTCTCATATTTTGGCACTAAGCGCAGAGGGTAATGTTTACTCTTGGGATGGCCCAGATGTTGAGCAAGGTGTCAAAATTGCATTTGAAGGCTTACCGACAAAAGAAACCAATCCAGTAATTAAGATCGGATGTGGCTGGAATTTCAATTGCGTTTCTATCTATAACTTAGGCCTAGTGGTTTGGGAGAGTAGAGAGCCTATAAGAGAAAATGAAACAAGTGCTGGAGCGCACTATAAGGTTATTCCAAGTACTGGCCAGGTCAGCGGCGAAGGCAAAATAGTTGACTTTGCTTGTTGTGCCAACATGTCTGTGTTTTTCATCTCGGCCGCAGGTGACAAACTCTGGCGTTATGCTAATGAAACAGTGGATGAAGTCAAACTGCCATTCCATGGAAAGCTTGTAAAGTTAGTGGGTAGCTATACTACGTTAGCGATCTTTACAGAAAACCATTGCTACGCTGTCAAAGTGACAGAAGGGCACATGCGCCCTGAAACATTCATGGAACTGGAACTTGATGACGAAAACGAAAAGCTTATTTCTCTCTCGACCGGCGACTATCATACCGTGGCTTTAACATCCAGCGGCAAAATTTACACATGGGGTCTCGAGAGCGAGCTTTGCGGATGCTTAGGATTGGGGAGTCGAGACGAAATAGTGAATGAGAGGCGTGTAGGTAGGATCGAAAACCTAAGAAGTACGTTGGTACTGAAGCCCTCAAAAGTCAAAATAGGGGATTCAGACTACACATGCGTGGCCATAACCGCAGGAGGATGGCAAACTGGGGCGCTGATAGTGAAATAAGTTTAATTTGAGTCTTTAATGAATATCAGTATATAGCAGCGACTTTATCAAATAAGTCCAAGGTTTTTAGCATGAAATTCAGCATGCTCCGGAACAAAAGTGCTCACGAAGTAGTAAGAGTGGTCAAAACCCTCCACCAGATTGAGATTAATCTTCCCATCCCACGAAGTACCTTTGGAAGCTTCCAGAAGCAATTCTGGCTTGAGTTGATTCTTGTAAAATGGGTCGCCTGTCCCCTGGTGTATCAAAATCTTATCGCTCCCGATGTTAGTCGTCATTTTGAGAAGGTGGCCTGGATCATAAGGTTTCCACTTCTCTTCTTCCTGACCGAGGTAGCCCCCAAAAGCTTTTTGACCCCATTGGACCTTGGATGGAAATGTAATAGGCGCAAAGGCAGAGCATGATTTGTATTTCCTCTCCGGGTAGAGCTTCAAGAATGCTGACAGCGCGCCAAAGCCACCCATCGAATGCCCAGTAATCGCAACGTTCTCAACAAAATCAAGTTTACTATTGCCCTTATTTTCGAAAAACTGGCTCAGTTCGCGAGGCAGCTCGTCGTGAATGTATGAAAACATCTGGTAGTTCTTTTTATAAGGCTCTTGCGTAGCGTCCACGTAAAAACTGGCAGAGATACCAAAATCCCAGCTTTCTTCTGGATCATCAGGGACGCCCTCGCCGCGGGGAGAGGTATCTGGAAATACTAGCGCAAAACCATACTTATCTGCCTGAGGTTGCCAAAATGCTTTTTCCGAAGCATTTTGGGGACTACAAGTCAGACCCGAAAGATAGTACAGCACAGGAATGCTTTGGTCTTGCTTGTGAAAGTACTGCTTAGGCAGGTACACGTTGACTTCCATTTCAGTGCCAGTTTTCTTGGAAGGATGGCTCAACTTCATGAGCTTTCCACCACAACTTGCGATTTCTTGCTTTATTTGGAAGGTCATCTTAAAGACACTAAACCGGCTGTAGCTTGACTGAGTTAAATTATAACTTTTGTTGCTTGCTAGGAAGTCCTAGCTGTGTTATTTTAGGGTTCAGTTTTATTGGAATTTCAGTTATCGCGTAATTGATGACAGAATAACTGGTAAAAATACGAGCACGTCTATGCGTACGCTGACTCTAAAAATGTTAAAAATACAGGGATATGTATCGAATCGTGGCTATCGGGCTTAGGAGTCAAATCAGAAATTTATCTTACGGATAAGCATTGACTATAAGTTCAACATGCAAATTATTTTTCAGCATCGACATCTTGAGAGCCCTGCTGGGCGTCCTGAGAGGCTGCCTCAGAAACTTTGGTAACTTGTTCTTCCTGTGGCGCCTCATCATCGATTTCATCTTCTATGTTGGGAAAGTCGATAGGGTCAAATTTCATTCTGATTTTGTCTCTGATTCTCGTCTCCTGCGTAGTTGGATTTTTGATCTTTATGTTGATTTGATCAAGGTTGTTTTCACGCACCAAAGGCTTGATAACATCATTGACACGCCGCCTCCTCAATTCAATCCTTGAGCGCAGAGGTGTATAGTAAATGGTCTTTTTATCGTTGTTGAACCTTAAAGCCAATTCGCTAAACAGCCCGCTTCCAGCAGGCTGCAGCTGCTTCATGTCGAAGTCTCTTAGGCGTTTGAATTTGTACACACGATCGTCGTCAGTAATCTCATCGATTTGCTGCTCCAGATTTTTCTCGTATTCTTCGGAGCTGTTCTTCTCTGTCGTGTATAAGGAGACCCACTCGTCTTCTTCCAGCTCAACAGGCCTGAAGAGCGCAGTGGAGAGCGCCAACTGTTCCTTCTCTGCTTTATCAAGGGCAGCCGAGCCCACGAGCCTGATGGTAAAAAATGTTTGATCCATGGAGACTGTGTCCGGAAGCAGCTCCCAAGCCTTAACGGCGTGTACGTTCTTTTTGAATGGGTGCTTCACTTTAGACAAGTCGTCAGTCACGCTGTCAAATGTGCTTTCCACTCTCTTGACGCGCTGTGCGGGCGTTAGAATTTCATCATCTGGGTCAATCGCTTCAGAGACCGGTCTCTTCCTGTTCGATGGCTTAGGGGCGCTGGACGAAGAAACGTATTCAGTTCTTCTCAAAAACGTGACTTTAGACGTATCCGTCTTAGTAAGCCTGTCCATCCGAGGATCTCTTAAGAGAACCCTGTCTTCGGGATGTAGCTTAATGTTCTCGAAACCATGCAAGAGCTTTGTGTCCTTATGGTCAAGTACCCCAGGTATTTTTGTTAGATCTAGTGGCATGCTAAGATCGTCATTTAGCTTAATCAGTGGTGTAACATTTGACTTTGCGTAAAGCGAGGTGATAAGCTGTGGAGAATCAACCTCTTCATTAGGTGGCCCTTGGTACTTCAGAAGCTTGGGAGGGAGCAATGGAGCTGGTAAGTCATTCCTGTAGCGGATCTTGGCAATATACTCGTGCTTCTTTGACATCTTAAACCCTGCCCAGTATGCTCAAGCTAGGTTTCTCATTGAGTTGCAATGGTCAACACCGCTCAATTGGCGACTAATAAAACGAAATGTCTTAATATGCTTATGTACGAAAACTGCTTAGGTCCTCTTCCGTAATATTGAAGCCTTGGGCGGAAAGCCTAGCCAGCCGGGCTTCTGTAGCTTTCTGAAGCTAGCAGAACGACGAGATGTAATGTCAGACTCCCTATCTATGGACGGCTGCAACTGAGACTTGGCGCCTTCCTCACCGCGTCTTCTATAGAAACTGAAAAACATGTGTTACTACATCGCCTAATAACTATCTAAGCATAAATCATGGCCACTTCAGTCGCTAGCCTCGGCCTATAAACATGAGACGGGCCTCCGAGAGAATCGTGAAGAGTTCCGTACGCGATCATCAATCATGATAATGGTTCTGCTTCCGCAGCTATTTGCGCCAGAACCAGCCCTCGTTGTGTTTGTCATCCTCGGTCAAGAGCTTCTCAAAAGACTCGATGTGGGGCTGGCCATCAGGCCCTTGACGTTGCTTCTCAGACCGGAGCCTGACAGAACCATCGTTGAAGTACGTTTTCGTCTCCTTGACCTTTTCTTGGCCTTCTGGGGTGGTGTTGTAAGTCACATACTCGGAGGTTCCGACCACATGCTTCCCTGGCGTTGAATTCATGAGGTCCTCTGGGGTGGTTGGTCTCCACGAGTTGTCCCTGGCACTCTCCTCGGCACTTCTGCGACGCTCGTCTGCCAGCCGCAGCATGTTTGCGCGCCACGTCAAGTACGCAGAGTAATCAGTGAAGAACAAACCCAGACTGTGGTTCTTGTCTTTTTCGACCTTTTCGCGGGTCAAGACCTCCTGCAAGCGCTCGGCGTTCACCTTGGACCGCACTGCCGATTCAGGAAACAGACAGCGCCACCACCCATGCGTGTCCCACACGGACAAGCCCTTAATGTTCTGGCACTCTAGGTACTGTCTGTCGGAAGGCGTGCGGTAGCTGTAGAGCCCCGTGGTGCCTTCTTCAGCCGCTTGGTCGTCCATCAGCGTGCGAATCCGTGCTGGATGGCCGAACCCGCCGGGAAATCCCAGCCCTGAGAGCACGTCGCCTATGCTGCCACTGGCGTTGACCCACAAATCTGGAAGTTTGTTGTCAACGCGGTCCACGGCATCTTTCCAAAGCGATGAAATCGAGTCTCCAACACTGTTAAAGTTGTTACACAACCGCTCGCGCAGGGACGACGCCACAAGTTTGTCGTTATACTCCTGGGTTTCTTTGTCGTTGTCTCCTGTAAATATACCCATAACTACTTGTTTCCTCTCTCTGTTTGCTGCTTGTTTGCTTGCTTCCCACTTTGTGGGTTGATAGGTAGCGATGAGCCTAATTTAAAGGTTTGGAAGCTCTAGAAAAAGTTTGATCCCCGGACTCCTCAAGTAGACCACGGGTCCCATTCGTACACTATTACAACACCAGCTGAGTGCTATTGCGAGAGAGGTGTGGCCATCAAAGGGCGTTAGAGGCGCGTAGCAGCTGGGTAGTTTTTGCTAAGTCATTCCATGCCATTTGGGGAGACTATCAATGAACTTGCACTAGATTAGCGAGCTCAAAGCCGAACCTCAGAAATATGAGTCTGGACCTAAGATTTGAAACGCAACGGTGCACGTCTCGATACAACGAAGGTTGCAACACTGGCGGAGGAAAGTCGCTTCCTGGGCAGCCCCATTCAGTGGCCCGCGCAGCTCCGAATGCTGTCGCGCAGGGGTCACCCGTACTTCGCGACCTGAGTACGTTTCTATCTCTTGGTTAGATCACAACAGCACCCGCCTCAGGGTCTGCTGTGGGCTTGATGTCCGTGTCAGCCTCCGCGTCGAGCTCTGGCTCCAGGTCAGCATCGTTCTGGGTGTAGACGTCGATTTCTGCTTCAACATGGTTATCGCCGTCCTCGTCGATTTCCGCATCCAACTCGGCCTCGGGCTGCTCGTCCGGTTCCTCCTCTCCATCTCCGTCACTGTTGGCGGGCTCTTCTTTGGCTCTGAAAGGCAGGACAGTCTGTCCGGGTGCCAGCGTCGTGTATCTGACTCTGTTTTCGCACGTCAGCGAGACCAACGACTGGGTTTCTGGAACTACGTCGGCTAGGAACGCAAAACGGTCAGAGCTGGCCACGCATGCGGAAAGATCGTCGTAGCGTAAAGTCAGACGAGCACCTGCTGGTCTCTCCAATTGCGAGCGAGCAAAGCCCTCCTCGCTAAAAACTTGCACGAAGAGCTCGGTCGCGAAGGCCACCGCAGCAGTCGCTGACTGTGAAGTAAGCATGTGTTCAGGATCACATTTGGCAATGCGCTTGACCTTCGAAATAGGAAGCCTGGGTGCTGCCTTTTGCACGGCTTCCAAGCTGCTGCTGTGCTCCATTGCTGTTGGTATGAGGTGTTAGAGGAGTAGTGTTCAGGTAAATGAGAAGAAGACGTTCCGTCTTTCACGACAGAAGTTAGATGCCGTGCCAGCTATCCAAACAAACCGCTCAGAGAGAAGTGTCGATCCGAGCATATGGCCAGCCAAAAGTTTCTCCAGATTCTACTGGCGATCTGCGGCAGCTGAGCGTGGGGTCTGGGGCCAGGAAATAGGGCCTTACTGCCGTCGATGCGTTCTCGGCATTCGCGCGCTTCTTTTCGGCGTTAAAGTCAAAGCGAAGCTCAGAAAAATCAGCGGGTGCAGCGGCTGTGAAGCTGCTGGACTCTTCTGTGGGTCCATCATGGACGGCTCTGTTTCGTTCCAAGTTTTGGTAAACTTCCACAGGCAACATGGTTACCTTGCCATATCGACTTTAATTCTAACAACGGCCACGGAACGAATGCTAGCATCTCTTGAATTGCACGCAAGACATGCAAATTATGCACAAGTGTTTCTAATAGTGGTTGTTTTGGGCAAATGGGTTCAGTAGCGGCTGCGACCCAGCGGAATGAAGCACTAATATAATTTCAAGATCGTTCCGCGCGTGGGCACAGAAAGCATCCTCCAATAGCAGTCCTCCAAGGGCCCTATGACACCTCAAATCCACCAATACCCTTCTGATGTCATGCAGTTTCCAGCCCCGGCTAAGCTCCTATCCCGTGACTAGAGTGAATGTTTACACGTGACTAAAATGTCAGGATCGCGTGGATGTAAGGGTTCCGCACGTGACTCGGTCACCTGCGCACCAAGCGGCTATTTATGCTATGGGCTTCGTTTTTCCCTGTTTACGAAAGGGATGTTCTCTAACTCCAATAGCGAACCAACGTCCAGTATAACTCCTTTACAATGTCTTAGGCGTTATACGCGTGTACAGTGAACGTGGTGTAGCTACATCACTTAGTGCTGCAAAATGCAGCGCATCCGACTTGCTTTGATTGTACTCTTGAGCTACACTTTTCTGAAGTTCAAGTTGAGAAGAACTAATGCAATAGCCCGCTCCAGAGAGGATTTACCTAGGCTAGCATGTCTGCAGGACCCCGCACTGTGGCCGTGCCCTCGACTTGGCGGAGCTGCGATATGCTCAGCGAGCTCAGCAGCTTTGGCACGGGACAAATGAAAGCTAGCTGGAACGGCGAACTCAAGCGCATAGTTTGGCCTCTGAAACTGCTACTAATTTGCTCGTGTGCATTTTTGTGCGTGCATGAGTACACGTCAGCGCATTTGCACTGTTACGGTTAGCGGAGGGCACTCTGCTTCAGCTTGTTCGGGTGTATCGTGAGAATTCGCGCGCGAATGGCTTGCAAGGCTTGTGGTCTAAAGAGCGCTGTGAGAAAGTCACAACATTGGTGGATTCGTCCTTGCAGCTGATGCAGGCTTGAGCCTGCAGCCCTTTATGGCCGCTGAATGGCCCGTCCTGTGACAAATTCTTTGATACGATTTTGCGGGGGTGGCGGGAGCAGCCTTAGTATGCAACCACTGCCAACTCGTGTGCAACGGGCAATTCATGCACTTCTTTCTGGCGTGTCCAAATATCAGCGGTACCACACAATTTCTGAAGCTCTTCACTCAATCGATCTGAACTCAAGATTCGATTTTTTATACTCAAGGTTGGAACGATGTGGGTTAAAATTCAAGATGATCCTTACTACTAACTCGTTTGTCAATGCGTTCAAATCTTCCGAACCTCTACCAGCGCCTCAGTCCTGCAGAGCTCTCCCGCCTTAGTTTGCTCTGTCATTAAGACGCTTGTACGAACCTTCTTTCCATATATCACTTTCCACGACGATCCTTAAAAGGCTGGGATGCTCATCAGCTTGCCAGACCTGATATCTTCGTGGCCATTGATCATAGGTAAGAACAGACACACTTTGCCTGTAAGTGGTAGCTGTGTATGTTCTACCCAGCAGAGCCTAATGGGCCTGGCCAGCCTCCAAACAAACGGCGCAAGGGTCACAGCGAAGAGCAGGGCTCGAGCTTCACGGATAGTGCATCCGACAAAAATCACCTAATCCCTGGTCGGGTTAGCTTGATCTCGCACGAAAAGATGCGCAAGCTTGTGGCACAACATATCTCACAGCGTCTTCCCGACTGTGATGAGGTTTTTCCTTGGCTACATGGCTACTCGGGTGCAACAAACCCACCTCACAGTTGTCAGTGGTTAGCTGTGATCCGATCACAACCTCTTTCGCAAGGCCTAATTGAAAACTCAGGCCTTCTCAAATCATCGCTAGATCCGCATGAGTTCTTAATGACGCTCGAACCTCGAAAGCACCACCTAGAATCGCTGCTGAGTAACGTGGGAGGCATTCTCAACCTCACTTCCGCTGAGATCAAAATACTGACTTCAGCGTGCGAGCGCCACAAGCTTCTCCCCTTTCTCATCTCAGATGCAAAAGCCCAAAGTTGGTTTGGCGTTGGCGCAAATAAGCACTCTGTGGGCAAATCTTCCTCAAAACACGACCCCCCTCGAAATTGGAAACAGCCGGGAATGTTTCGTCGCTTCGACCTTCAAGTGGCCAAATTTGTCGAGATGAGCCGGAACTGCGTTGTATATTGTCTTGACCAGACCACACACTACACTTCATGCCCATGTTGCGGGCTAGCTCTTCTAATTCATGTGGCACGTCGCATTGTTGATCCTAAAGGCAATTTTCGGATCAGTGTACTTGATTCAACGCAAATAGACCCTGAATGGTGGGGCACTCCACCTATGAAAGTCAATGCCCTAAAGAAAGTGCATAACTCTCAACTAGCATCAGACTTTGACGTTGCATCATTTAATAATTGGGACCGAGACCTATTTTATCGCGAGCGATTAGAAATTTCCAAGATGTCAAGCGCGTCTTGCATAAGCGCTGATGCTTCGGTGTGGTGTGGTAATTCGACCGATTTCGAAATATACAGACTTTACAATGGAGACGCAATGAACGCTAAACCTGTTAACGCGTCTGTGACGAGCCCGGATACAGTTGTGACACTGCCAAATCTTCGCTCAAGTAATGATGATGAGTTAATCGACACGCAGCTTTTTAATCTGCCGCGCCCTTCTAAGCCTTGGAGGCTATTCCTTCATTGTTCCGAGTCTAGCTGTCTGCCAGAATTATCAAAAGTTACATCGCTCATAGAGCACGTTCAAAGGAAAACGCCACTTGCGCAGACTCTGATTTCGTTTCCCAATTCTGGATCTATAGGGCTGGGAAACCTGAATTTAGACTCGATCAAAGTGATATTAAATATGTGCCTTTTACTTTACAGTGTGGGGAAGCACACAAACTGTGGGAGTTTGATTTACTGTTCCGACGGGTACACTGAAACTTCATTTCTTTTGGTTGCGTTCTTGATTTTTGTGTGGGATCAACCGTTAGACAAGGTTCTCGTAAGGCTGCATGGTGAAGTAAATAGGCCCTTCTTCCTATTTCCAATTGACCTGCAAGTTCTTGGGCACCTGCAGATTCTTTTACGGGAACAAAGCCCCAGGAGAACGGAGCCTGAAAGCTCCAGCCTAGATGTCGACCCTGAACTGTTCAGTAAAATGTTTTTTACAAAAGTCAGTGACAACCTTAACTTGCTCCAGCTCAAGGGCCCGCTTCCATCAAAAATACTGCCCCATCTTTATTTAGGGTCTCTCGAGCACGCTCAAAACCCGAAACTTTTACAAGAAATAGGCATCAAAAATATTGTTTCTGTGGGCGAAACGATGCCTTGGCTTCTTGCTGCTATTTCGCGTAAAAGAAGCCTTACGGTTAGTGACATAAATGATCAGAAGACATGCACAAGGCCCTCGATAAGCTCTGCCTCGTCAGCATCCCAGATCCCGTCCCTTCAAGGAAGCTTTCTTAAGCGAGAAAACGGTTGCGCTATCATCGAAGAAAATGGGTTTCGCGTTTTACATATAACTAACCTTGATGACAATGGTGAGGATCACTTGCTTTCTCAGTTGGATGAAGTTTTGAGCTTCATTGAGGAGTGCTACAATCGCCAGGAAAAGGTTTTAGTTCATTGCATGGTTGGCGTGTCGCGATCTGCCACGGTGTGTATTGCGGAATGCATGAGGCGGCTCAACTGCGACGTCCTACGCGCATACTTGTATGTGCGCGTTCGTCGTCTAAACATTATCATTCAGCCCAACTTGATGTTTGTTTATGAACTGTGCAAGTGGCAAGAGACGCACGGAAGGCCGTCGCACGTTGATTGGCATATAATTTGCCGTGCAATATCAGAGTTGAACAGTGTTTATTTTTAGGCTGTATAAACTATAACAAAGGCGCCGGCGGTTTTGTTTTCGAGGGGTTTGCAGTATGGGAATATGAACTAGTCCAGAATGGCATACCTTTTGAGAGAATCTGGAATGGCATCGTAGAGCTTCTTTTCACGAAGCCATTTCTTGGAAAAAACTCTGTCTGCATATTTGTGCCCGCTATCACACAGGATAGTCGATATGTTGCTACCTTCGGGCAGAGTTTTAGCCACTTTGCAAGCCGCCACAACGTTCAAAGCAGTAGTCCCTCCTATGAAGAGACCTTCTTCGTCCAAGAGTCTGAAAAGCATTACAATGCTTTCTTCGTCAGGAACAAACACAGCATCATCAGTGATATCTATGGACTCCCGCAGGTTCTTTGTAATGCGCCCTTGTCCGATTCCCTCGGTAAAGGAAGAACCTTCGCGATTCATTTCACCAGTCTTGATGTAGGAATAAATCACAGACCCTGGGGGGTCAGCGACCACAAGCTTAGACTGGCCGTTGGTAGCTTCTTTCAAGTATTTTGCAACGCCAGTGAATGTTCCTCCTGTTCCTGTGGAGCATGTGAATGCGTCACAGGAAAGGCCTGCTGACTGCAATTGTTGAAGAATTTCTGGGCCGGTTGTTGCATAGTGGGACTTCCAGTTTGCAGGGTTGTCAAACTGATCCGTCCATATAGCATTGTCAAGACGTTTGGCGTGGTCGCGAGCACGGTTGTTAAAGTTCATAGGATCCGAGATAGGACAAACGGGAACTGGGTACACTTCAGCACCTAGATATTTCAAAAGGTTGATTTTTGAAACTGACTGCGTATTAGGCATGTAGAAGATAGACTTGTAACCTTTCGAGCGTGCGATATGCGCCAAGCCGATAGCCGTGTTGCCGGCGGAACCCTCGACAATAGTAGCCGGCCTCGATGGGTCGATTTGCCCTGACTTTTCTGCCTGCTCGATCAAGTAAAGAGCCGCGCGGTCCTTTACAGACCCACCAGGGTTTTGGAACTCAGCCTTTCCAAATATGTTTCTACCGAGCTCCTTAGATAGGGTATTTAGCTTTATGAGAGGAGTTTTGCCAACTGCATCAACCAGGCCTTTTGAGGCTAGCACTGGAAACTGCGTCATTGTACCTTAGATGCACGCACAATCGCTAAACAGACTTGCCCGAATAGCAAGGCGAGGGCTTACGATGAGTTGCTGAGATCTTATAAAGGAACCCTCACATTGGCTCTGGCATCGCACGTGATATTAACAACTATGATTAGTAGAAAGAGCGCTGACAATAGCATTGCTCAAAAACCTGACTTAGCAAATTCTGAAAAGCCATGCCGCACCGAGTTCTATTGTGGTTTCTTCCTTGCGTTTCATTACTAGTAAGAATTCGGCTTTTATTGATTATTGCCAAGCTCGTTATCTGCTGGCAGGTTCTTTAAAAGGCCTTCCAGAGCAGGACTGGAAACTACGAGGAGCCAACCTAGCGAAGTATTGACGAGCTTCAGCTGTTATATATACAGGATATGCGAAGATGGTCTTGTAAATGTTCAGATTTGGCGCTGAGGTCTTTCCTGAACGTAAGTGTAGCCAGGAGCCTCGGGTTGCGTTTGCGTCTGTGCTGGTTGAGCTTGTTCGTTGAGAACCTGTTTCTTAAGCTGTTTCACGAGTTTGAGTTCATGTTTCTCGTCCCAGTCGAGTCCTTGCTCTTGCTTGATGAACTTTCTGACGGCTAAAACATCGTTTGTGAAAAACGTATGAGAGTTTTTCCTGAACTTGAGCATCTTAGCAAAGTTTCGTAGTGTAAGCTGTGAGTATCCGACTGACTTGCTCTCATTCTGAATCGTAGTCTTGCACAGCAGCCATAGTTTGATGTCACCACGCTGCAGCGCGCCTGCAGCATCTACAACAGGTGTATCAACCAATTCGAGAACGCTTTGCTTGGCACGATCTCCCAAGCGTGGTTCAAGCTTGAGCACTCTGGTGTAGCCTCCAGGCCTCTGCTTGTACCGGGGAGCAAGTTCGCCCACGACGCGGCTCAAAAGCTTACTGTTATCGCCAGCGAGTGACAGTCGGGATTGAATCTCCATGGCGGAGTTTGGGTGATGTTTCAACTTCTTCGCCATTGTGATGACACGGTCAGCCATCCGACTCGCTTCCAGACACTTCTCATGCGTAGAAACGATGGACCCGTGCTGAAAGAGCTGTGAAACGAGGTTTCTAAACATTGAATCACGATGCGCCTTGGTGCGCGAGAAATGACGCATCAGACCCGCCGTCATTCTTGTATTCCTTGATGTTTTTGACTATTTCCAGAGTTCTGAAGAGCCCAACTTCTCAATTAAGAGCGAAAATTTTCTAATGATTGACTAGAAGACATAAAAAAGCTAGATACGAAGCCAAAATTTGCAATATTCGAGGGCCGAGAGCGGTACGAAACCTCTGGATTTTATCCATTAATACCCATTGCCATTTACGCGAGCTTGAAGAGCTTTCTGGGGCATAACAAAGCCCCAAAGTCTCTCAGATCACTTTACACTAAGGATATTTTAATATCAAAAGTACCTTTCTTGGGACTCTTCAAGATGAAGTATCTTCTCCTGCAATCACCTAAACTCCAATCTATTAATTCCCGAACACAAAATGGCGTTTGAGCCTTCGCGCTACCAAGATCCGCGCACTTGGAAGATGACACCCGCAATGATTCGGGCAAGAAGACCTTTTTTCAAGAAAAACTTGCTAGGTCTGGGCATCCTTGTTTCAGTGACAGGTGGGATTTATGTGTACACACACAGGTTCCTGAACCGCGATAACGATTTTGCAGATGTGCCCATCCCACCAATCGACCCTAAAGAGCTAGAACAGCTGAAGAAGGAGTACGAGCAGCACAAGAGGGACGTTGCGGCGCGCGACGAGTAAGTGTCCCTCCGCCATTAAAAGAGCATGGGCTGCAATTTATTGTGTAAGCTTGTAAATAGAAAATGACAAATATCACAGGAATCCGGTATTCGGAAGAAATGCGTGGCTGGGGCTATATCACCTCTAGGCGCACATGTTCGCGCTTTTTGACAAGTTTTTAAGTGTCTTTTAACAGTCTCATCGCGCGCAACACAAGCAAAACAGGTTGTTACACACGCAGAGATGGCCAAGTTCTCTTTGGAAAACCAAGTTGCGCTCATTGCAGGCGGATCCCAAGGCCTGGGTAAAGAGTTCGCTCGAAAACTATACCAAGAGGGTACTAATAACACAGTGATCGTGGTGAGCAGGTCTCAGGACAAACTGCAGCGCGCAGTGTGTAGCATCACAGGTCTCGAGACGGCGTTGGAGTTATCAGAGGATGCTAGAAACTTACAACATGAACAGCAGCAAAACCGTATATTCTTTGCGTCTTGTGACCTCGCGGAGTACGCCCAGGTCGAGAAGCTGTATGAGCTACTGGCCGCTTGCGAAATCGTACCTACACAGGTTTTTCTATGTGCCGGTGGGTCTACCCCTGGTCTATTCAAAGACCTGAGTGGTCGTGAGCTCGATCTGGGCGTCCGCGTCAACTACATGACTTGTGTGAATCTTGCTCACATAGCTGTGCGGAAATGGCCTGGAAGTCACTTGGTCTTCTTCTCAAGTGAGGTTGCCTTCTTCCCCTTTATTGGCTATTCACAGTATGCTCCGCTAAAGCAGTCTATCAAATCACTGGTTGCAATTCTACGCCAAGAGTGCGCCCCACAGCGCATTTCTTGTGTATACCCAGGTAATTTCGACAGCGAAGGCTACGCCCTCGAAAACGAGACCAAGCCAACTATTACTAAAGAGATTGAAGGGCCATCAGATGCGATCTCGTGCGCCGAATGCTGTGACCGTATATGTAAGACCCTAAAAGCCGGCTACGACGATGTGACAACAGACTTTATCGGCTGGGTGCTCATGAGCACTGACATGGGTTTAAACAAGCAAAATAATGTCTCCTTCGGTTGGCCTTTACAATGGCTCCTTGGGATTTTCGCAAACCTCATCATAGTCCCGATATACATGCTCATCTGTAAGTTCCAGATCAGACAGTGGCGTAAATCATGCCAAAAGAAGAACTGAAAAGCCTGGAATGCTGTCAAAGAAAGTATATTCAAGTCGCTAATTCTACAAATTTCTGAGACAGCTGGCGCCAGGAGGACATGCTTGTTGTTCCTCTGCCTCGAGATTTTTATTTTTGATATCGGTCTTCGATTTTCTTTTAAGATTCTCTTTTGCAAATTTTAAATAATATACCAAGCTCATCGCATAGCTCATCGCGACCAAAAATTCGGAATAAAGATCCCAAAAGCGCGAACTGAAGCTTTTGATATGTCATCTTTTACCTGTAATTCATGCGGCCTCCAGTTCTCCGCGATAGGAGGTCAGAGAGAGCATATGAAGACCGACTGGCATAGTTACAATCTTAAGAGAAGAGTTGCACAACTGCCTCCGATCAATGAAGCCACTTTCAACGCAAAGGTTAAGGCCTTTGCGGAAC
The DNA here is from genome assembly GCF_000142805.1 of Lachancea thermotolerans CBS 6340. Lineage (NCBI taxonomy): Eukaryota > Fungi > Ascomycota > Saccharomycetes > Saccharomycetales > Saccharomycetaceae > Lachancea > Lachancea thermotolerans. The sequence goes on along the minus strand of NC_013084.1, from coordinate 928,189 downwards.
AAGACTCCGAACCCGAGAAACAAAAGCAGATGACCAAAAAGGAAGCCAGGAGGCGCGAGAAAGAAGCGCTCCTCGCCAAGAAGAAAGCGCTGCTGGAACAGGCTAGAGAGAGTATTTTGAACAACATGCAGAAGGAGGGAAATGAGGCCTCCGAGAGTGGACCTAGCGAGCAGGCCGTCGAGGCTCCACAGAAGGAGGGCGAGCAAGAAGCCAGCGAGGCCCCTGATTCGACATTGACACCCGATCAGCTTGCCGAACAACTCATGCAACAAAAGCTCGAAAACAAGGTCGACATTCCACTCAATGTTTGTCTGTTCTGCACTCGCAAGCGTGAGTTTGCGGATCTCGACTCGAACCTCGACCACATGTTCAAGAACCACGGCTTCTATATCCCTGAACAAAAGTACCTAGTGGACAAAGCAGGGCTTGTGAAATATATGTCCGAAAAAATCGGCTTGGGTAACGTCTGCCTTGTCTGCAGCTATCAAGGAAGATCCTTGGAGGCTGTACGTGCTCACATGCTGTCCAAGAGTCACTGCCGTGTCCCTTACGAGTTGGAGGATGAGAGACTCGAAATCTCAGAATTCTACGATTTCTCTGGCACCTATGGCGACCAAGAGACCCCTGTGGTCAGGGCCGAGGCTGCCGGTGAGGACGGAGAATGGGAAGACGTTGATTCTGAAGAGGACGGCGAGCAAGCCAGCGATGAGGACCTACCACAGGATTATATTTACAACGACGGTGTAGAGCTGCACTTACCTACAGGTGTCAAGGTGGGCCACAGATCTCTTCAGAAATACTACAGACAGAATCTGAAACCAGAGTCTGTACTTACAGAGGGTCAGGGCACACTTATTGCAGCAGAGACCAGACACTTTGCCACCGTTTTCGACCCTAAGCAGGTCGCTACACAGAAAAGGGTCTGGCAGGCAGAGGTTAAGGACAAGAAGAGAGATGATAAAAGAGCTGCCAAGTTTGTCAACAACCAGCCCCACTACAGGGACCAGCTCCTACAGTAAGCAATGTATAGTAAATTTAGTTCGCCAGTCTTTGAACTCGGAGGTTTTTCCTTTCACATCCGTCATGGTCCACGAGTAAGCTTAAGTGTTGTTACAGGATATAGATAACAGACAAGTCGCACATCGACGCAGCTTGGGTGCATCGGAGCGCGACAGACCCAATCAATTGACCAGAATTTGATGAATAAGAGGCTTCTGGTACTGCTAGTCCTAGAGATAGTGGCAATTCTGACGTTCTCAGCTGGATTTTTCCCACAAAAGTCTGTCCTGCAAGGTGATGCACAGTTCAACTATAAACCCGAAGCACATCGCCGCATGGCGCCCAAGTTCGAGAAGATGGTTCTTGTTATTGTCGATGCGCTGAGGTCTGATTTTGTATTCCAAAAAGATATGAGTGAGTTCGGGTTTTTGCACAAGCTATTGAATAAAGGACATGCTTGGGGCTACACGGCTTACTCGAATCCGCCCACCGTCACGCTTCCAAGATTGAAGGGGATAACTACTGGCTCTACACCCAATTTTCTTGATGCGATATTGAACGTGGCTGAAGATGACGTTTCATCCAATTTGAAAGAGCAGGACTCGTGGCTGCGACAGTTCCGTATGCACCAAAAGAAGATAAAGTTTTTTGGCGATGATACCTGGCTGAAGCTGTTTCCGTCAGAGTTCTTCGATGAGACTGACGGAACCAATTCATTTTTTGTGAGTGACTTCGAGGAAGTTGACTTAAATGTAACTAGACACCTTCCGCAGCAGTTACAATCTCAAGATTCTTGGGATGTACTCATCTTACACTACTTAGGGCTTGATCACATAGGACACAAAGGTGGGGCGTTTTCAAGTTTCATGCCTCCCAAGCACCGCGAGATGGATGCTGTTATCGAGCAAATCTATAACGCTGTGGGTGAGGATACTTTGATTTGCGTGATGGGTGACCACGGAATGAATGACTTAGGCAACCACGGGGGATCATCTGCGGGCGAAACTTCTGCAGCACTGGTCTTTATATCGAAGTTGCTTGAGAAATATGAAAAACCCTTAGCTCAGCAGGGCCAAGATATCCCCGTGGCCTCCAGCAGCCCAGAATACAACTACTTGACTAAAGTCAACCAAATAGATTTTGTGCCAACCATAGCAACACTATTCAATTTACCTGTTCCCAAGAACAGCATTGGCGTCTTAATACCTGACTTTTTGAAGCTGCTATCCCCAGCAGACGCCAAAACTAAAGTGATAGATAATTATCAGCAGCTTTTAAGCATTTCTGGTGGGTCAACCAAAAAACTCGGCGACCCTGACGCTATTATCGAAGAGATGAGGGAGGTTCAGAGTGACTTAGCAAAAACAGCTACAAACTACAACTATTTGCTGTTAGGAATTGGTTTCTTGACGCTTTTAGTTGTTTCTTCAGTAGCGCTTTTTTTTTCCTGGACTTCCTTTCCTTCAACTTTCGGCCTTTTTCTACTGCTTGGCACCTCCCTTCTCCTGAGTCTCAGCACTTTCGGGAGCAGTTTTATTGAAGAAGAGCATCAAATTTGGTGGTGGACATCGATAGCGCTGGTCGGCTTGTCATACATCAGTGCACCGCGCGAGCTAGGTGACCACCTAACGGTTCTCGCTGTCCTAAGGTTAATTCGCGGCTGGAATAACAGCGGGCAAAAGTTTGTTTATGAATACACTCTCTATGAACTGCTTAAGCAGCACTATCAAGTTGAGTGGCTGCTGATAACGACAACAATATTTGTGGTGCAATTTCAAGGACGGGCGAAGGGTTTTTCCGCGTTTCAGTACTCTTTTCTAATGTCTGTTCTTTGTTTGGTGTACAAAGCTACATGGAGCATAGTCAATAATGAGCAGGTGCCTGCCTGGTTGCAGCATATCTGCTTAAGGTCATATTCCATCATGAAGGGGGTTTCCAAGGATCAAATCGATTTTAGCGATGCTCTTGTCCCAATGGCGAGACTTTTCTTTCAAGTCACAGCCGCTGTTATCGCGGTAGAGGTAATCCGCCATCAGTTCAAGCCAAATGGCCCCAGATTGCTCGAAGAAATTCATGCCCACATTAGCACGCTTCTGATCCTGCAAACTTCCTCTGCAAATATCCCACAGTTCCTGGCTTTCCATATTCTTTCCAGGAAATTAAACAGCCTATGGTCGCGGCGCCAATGGTCTTTCCCCGTACTCATGACTGTAAACCTCGTTCTGCAGCACCTTTCATTCTTCCAATTTGGTAACACGAATTCCATTGCTACGGTAAGCCTTACCAACGCTTACAACGGTGTGTCGGAAAACTACAACATATACGTGGTGGGAGCTCTCATGTGCGTCAGTAACTTTGCTCCTTCCATCTACTGGTCGTTGTCGTGTCTCAAGATCCTATACTCAAAGAGCACACAATCAAAGTGGGAAACATTCTTTACTTCAAGGCTACCATCTTTCCTCTACTACTGCTTATTTGGTTGCTTCCTACTTGGCTCCTGCGTGATTCTGAGGTATCATCTCTTCATTTGGAGCGTGTTCAGTCCTAAATTATGCTACTACGTCAGCTGGAACCTTTTCATGAATGCAATAATTGCGTGGTTTTTTGAGGGCACCCTCGTAGCCCTATTGTAAATAGTAGATTAGGCGTGGAGGGGTCGCGATTTGGTGGTATCTTCCGCTTTGTTTCCTTCGCCGTAGGACGTCACACGTCCAAGCATTTGACTAAAATAATTGTTTTCAACACGACCATCTACGCTGGCTATCAAAGAACAAGGAAACCGATACAGAGTTTATGTTCGCTAACCTCCGGAACTTAACTTCAAAGAGGGCGCTCTCCGTGAGCAGAGCTACTTTCCAGGGCCAGAAGGCTAGTCCCTCAGGCGTTGTCTCTAGCTGTCCTGCAGGCACTCCTCTCAACCTGCAAATAAAGAAATCAGGCAAAGAGCCCGTAGCACTGGAAGATCATGAGTACCCGGAGTGGCTTTGGACCGTTCTAGACAGCCGGGCTCAATTGAAGAAGCTGCAAGAAGATCCCCTGAAACTGAGGAAAAAACAACTAAGGTCTGCCAACAGAAACAAAATCAAGCAGAACAACTTCCTCTCTGAAATTTGAGCTGGGCCCGCATTACCTCATGTATATAGAAGCATAGATGTTTAAATAAGCTAATTGGAGACTGAAGAATGGTATGCGTTACATCTCTTTAGCGCAGATTATCTATCTTGAAGCTCCATCATACAGGACGTAGGAAAATTTGTCGCTGCTCATCAGGTAGAATCAAATCAACAGAGTTGAAAACTGAGAACAAGGCGGCAATTGGAAATTCACAATGCTCCCTGAGGCTCACCCAATCTTCCAAGCCAGGTCATTGGGCGAAAGCCGGTCAGAAAGATTATGCCTTCACACCAAAGACCTTTCAAGGACTATTTTGCTGGAGGGCAATTCACTAAAATGGTGTTTGATGGACGCACCTAACTATGAGTATATGGAACTTAACGCTATCTCAAACTACACCAGTGCAGTATTGAATGATTCTGGAACGCTCCTGTGCCTCAACAACGTCGACGAGATACAGGTTTTAGCACTTTCATGGGACCAGACCAGACCTGAGAGTTACAGAATAAAGGTTCCGGCTGGCGTGAAGCAAGTGCTCTGGCATCCTAGGGGGCGTCTGGACTCCTGTCTTACAGTTTTGAATAAGAGAGACGAAATACTCCTGTATGAGCTGCTCAGTGAAGACTTCTCTGCCCCCACGACTGTTCTCAACGCGTCGACCAATGAACTTGGGATGGGATCTTCGGTCAAAGACATCGAATCAGTGTGCTTCAGCGCCGATGGCTTGACACTATACTTAATGAGCGTAAGCGAGGGTGCTGACGTTTTCTCCATATATCCATGCATGCCGTCAGAGTTATCGATAACAAGGAAAGCGCTAAAATACAACTTCAACAAGGCTTTGCTACAGTATCAAGAGTTGAGTGAGGGCGACTCACCTGAACTGAAACTCAAGGCGACAAGACAGCTGCATTTCATGTCGAGTTTGTACAACCAACCTCACGATGCGGACGACTCTCAAACAAACCTGTTGCAAACGTTCCACATCCGGAAAGCTTATCGCAACGCTCGTGCTCAAGGGCCTTTCACCATTAGTCCGTTCCCAGAAAAGCTCTATCTTGCCACAGCCAAACAAATTAAAGCTATTGCCCTTGAGGACGAAACAACTGAGCTTTTGCTCATAACCTTCGATGACGACACAATACTAGAGTGTTTCCCTGATCTGACACCGGTCATGTCGTGGGAGGACAGCGGTTCTTCGGAGAAAAACTCATTGATATCCGTGGGATCTTTGAAATTACCTGGATCCATATCACTGATTTACGGGAGCTGTTTTGTTCTTATTTCCGCAGAGAAAGCGGCCGTTGTTAACCTGAGTCGCCTAACGCGGTCTATTGAACGGTCTTTGGATGACTGCGATGCTACAGAGCTCAGTGAAGAAGACCTAACTGAAGAAATTACGGAAAAGAAGGGCACATTCCAATCTGCTGGTTTATGGCCTGAGAGTGGGATGCAGAAGATTGTATTGCTTTCAGAGAAAGAGATAACGTCTATTGATATTTCTTCTATGCAAACGCCAGCTAGCTCAACGACTGAGAAGATTGAGAAAAGCGAAACCAATCGCCAACGCCCCTACAGCCAGCCTTTGAGTGAGGTGCAAACTCTAAACCAAAAAGTTCAATCCCTGTTAAAAAGCCCCTTGTCCACTGTAATTCCCGCAGCGTTGCGGCAAAAGACTCTTAACAACACAGACAATGAAGACCAACTATCATTACTTACCGATATATCTAAGGAGGTATTGAGTCGCGTCACTCTGGCACAAACTTTGGGCCTTTCTCTCCATTTAAGGCTCCTTGGGCAGCAAGATGAGCTGGCGCAGCATCTGCGAGACGTTAGTGAGCTCAGAACAAAAAAAGAACGCGTGTCTGCCCATCTGGCGTCCCAGAAACCCCGTTGGGAAGCAATTCAGGAAAAGAACAAATCCATTGCATTGAGATTCGAGAGCTTGCACAGAAACATGACGCAAATATCGAAGTCCAGCCAGCTGCAGTCGCAGCCTATCGCGAAAGCAGAGATGGAGTGGTTCAAGGAGCTTAGGAACCAGGTTGTGCGCTTCAACCGCCTTGTGCACGAACAGCAGGATCTGGCAGAGGCCCTATCCTCCTTGAAGTTAAGCTTGGAGTATGTAAGAGTCGACTCAGCTGAGGCTGCCAGCCGCAGCAAAAAGAGCGCCGAAAGCGCGGGAGGCGTGCCCTGGGACGAGCTTCAGGCAATGCTTGCCAAGGACTCGCGCATAATCAAGGAATGCCAGGCGGAGCTGCAGTGCACCACCCAGGAGCTTGACTCGTAGTTCGTTCGTTCGCGCGTGGACCGCACCCCGCATATTTTAATAACCTACATGCGTACCATAATCGTAACTAGAAGTCAGTCACCCTGCCATTAAAAGAGTAGTCGCCGTGCTTGAGCGGGTCTTGTTTAGGTCCGCCGCGCTCCCCTGTCTTTGGATTCACGTCGCCTGCGAACTCTGGAATAGTTTTCGAAAACTCAGGAGAGAACCCACCGATATCTGCCTTCAAGATCGGAGACTTCGCACTTTCCTTTGTCGTATCGTTCTCAATCTCACGGTTATACTCGTCGATGGCCTCCTGCGACTGCGCGATGCGCTGCAGCCTCTCAAATTCTTCTTGCTCCTCTTTTGGCAGCTGTGGAGGTGCAGGACCCCGTTTGGCCTGGAACGACCGGCTAAACGCAGCCGGAATCACGTTCCGAGACCTTTTGAAAAGTGTGCCTGCTGTGAGTGATGCTCTCGAACCTATAAAGCTCATTATGTAACTTCTGAAGTCACTTTTGATAGTTTGATTAAACTTGTCGATGACCTGGAAGACAATCTAGAAATACCTGGAAAAAACCAGATATTAGTAAAATAGAAAAACTCCCCGCATAAACATAAAACCTAAAACCAGATCGCTTCTGACTCCTTTAGAACAATGTCGGCGTCGATTCGGATCTGTACCCTGTACGTGTGGTAGTGATTTGGCGCCCTTGGCATATGTCCACGTGATGGTCGGTAATTTCGCGCACTGTGGCGCTCCCTCAGCTGGCCATAATTGTTTGGGCGCTGATAGTGACGGGCCAGTATTAAAGCGCCATGAACGAGCCTGGGGTAAGGACGTTCGAAGGGGCTATCTTTCGTGCGGCGTTTGAATGATCAAGCATCTATCAAGAAAGTTGAGCATGAGTGTAGGAAAACAACGCCAAATTGTGCCTAACTTGGCACTAACTCAGAACCTTACTAAGGATGTGTGGTCATTGACCAACGAAGCGGCCGCCGCTGCAGCCCACAATGCTCAAAACAAGGGTCGCGACCTCATAAACTTGGGCCAGGGCTTCTTCTCGTATTCTCCGCCTGCATTCGTGGTCGAAGAGGCGCAGAAGGCCCTCGACGACGCTATGGTGAACCAGTACTCGCCAACAAAAGGCCGCATGTCGCTCATAAATTCGCTAATCAAGCAGTACTCGCCTCTCTACAACACGCAGTTGCAGGCCAACAACATTCAGGTTACGACGGGCGCGAACGAGGGTATCCTAGCGTGCCTAGTTGGGCTTTTAAATCCCGGCGATGAGGTAATTGTTTTCGAGCCCTTCTTTGACCAATACATCTCTAACATCCAAATTCCCGGTGGCAAGGTGACCTACGTGCCGCTACACCCACCCAAAGAGATGAGCGTGCGCCCCACAGAGGGAACCGAATGGACTGTCGACTACGATGAGCTTCGTGCTGCGATTACGCCCAAGACCAAGGCCCTTATCCTGAACACCCCTCACAACCCAGTTGGGAAGGTCTTCACGCGCGAAGAGCTTCTACAGATCGGCCAAATATGTGTTGAGAACAATGTTGTGATCATTTCGGATGAGGTATACGAGCACTTATACTTCACGCCGGAATTCACAAGGGTTGCTACGCTGAGCCCTGAGATCGGCCAAATCACGCTGACCATTGGCTCCGCCGGCAAAAGTTTCGCTGCCACTGGGTGGAGAATTGGCTGGATTGTTTCTTTGAATCCTGAGCTGCTCGAGTACGCCTCCATGGCTCATACCCGTATTTGTTTTGCGTCGCCATCCCCTCTGCAGGAAGCGTGTGCTAACGCCTTACCCATTGCTCTCGACAACGGGTATTTCAAGAAAATGAGAGAAGAATACATTCACAAGTTCAATATTTTCACTCGTGTATTCGATGAGCTAGGGCTCCCTTACACCAAGCCCGAAGGAACCTATTTCGTCCTCGTAGACTTCTCCAAGGTCAAGATCCCTGAGGACTACCCGTTCCCGGAAGAGTTGCGCTCCAAAGCTAAAGACTTCCGCATTTCTTACTGGCTTATTAATGAGCTCGGTGTCGTTGCAATCCCTCCTACTGAGTTCTATATCAAGGAGCATGAAAAGGTTGCCGAGAATTTGTTGAGATTCGCCGTCTGCAAGACCGATGACTACCTGGAGGGTGCTGTAGAAAGACTGAGACTCTTGAAAGAGCATTTGTGATAAATAGCAGGGCTGTGCCAAATAAATACATAGAATAAGAAGTATTCCAAATCCACGCGTTGGCAGATTTGAGGTGGTTGTTATTCTGACATTCTCGTCACGAGACCGCGATCAAACCTTCAAGTCAATCAAGTCAACAAATAAACAAATCGGTTCCGATATCATATCTGAAACCAATGGTAGAATCCTCAACTGTGTTCCGGTATTTTTGGATATTCGGGCTTGTCAATAATGTGCTTTACGTGGTCATTCTATCGGCGGCTGCCGATATAGTAGGGCCTAACTTGCCCAAGTCTCTAATTCTGTTGGTCGACATCTTGCCTTCTTTTACTGTAAAGTTAAGTGCACCGTTTTTTATTCACAAAGTGCCACACAACCGACGTATTGCGCTCCTCATCATACTGAGCTGTGTGGGAATGATCCTGGTCTCTGGAGGAAAGCTGAGCGTGTGTATTGGTGGCATTATTTTGGCTTCTCTTTCCTCGGGATTAGGGGAGATTACGTTTCTTCAGTTGACACACTACTACCAGCATCCGAGCCTCAATGGATGGAGTTCGGGAACCGGGGGCGCCGGTTTGCTTGGAAGTGGCGCCTACCTACTTTTGACGTCAATTTTGAAAGTCCCAGTTGGTATCTCACTCCTTCTCTTCAGCGTGCTTCCTTTCGCTTTTTTACTGTATTTTCGACTAGATACGCAGGACTCTTACCAGCCTATTGAGGGTGAGATAACTGAGTCGGCTCAACCGTCCACAGCAAGCAGCGACTCTTTCCCTGACAACTATAAAGCCACGTCCAAATGGATGGCATTGAAAAATCATATCAACACAACTTTGACGCGGTTGAGGTCCTTATTTATACCTTACATGCTCCCTCTTTCCACAGTCTACCTTTTCGAATATTTGATTAATCAAGCAGTTTCACCTACGCTTCTGTTCCCTCTAGATGGAGACCACACACATCCCTTTTTCTTCAACAAATACCGGGATATCTACGTGACATATGGAACGCTTTACCAGCTGGGTGTCTTCATATCTCGATCAAGTGGAAGCTTCATTAGAATAAAAAAGCTTTTCCTATTGTCGGTGCTCCAAGGCTTGAATTTAACAGTGGTCATTTGTCAATCATGGTTCTATATTGTCCATTCGGTATACCCTGTCATGCTTCTGATTTTTTTTGAAGGACTCTTAGGAGGCGCGTCTTATGTTCATACCTTCATGAATATCATACACGATGTTAATCCTTCAGAGAGAGAGTTTACGCTTGGTGCTGTATCTATGTCAGACTCTTTTGGAACGCTGCTGGCAGCATTTATAGGTATTGCCCTTGAGCCGAAACTGTGCTCTCATCAAGTTGACACTGGAAGGGACTGGTGCTTAAAAGAGTAAATATAATGTATTAATCATATACTCATTCTTATCCCCACTAGCAGTTCGTCAACAACTCTTTGTTTGATGTCAGTGCCTCGTATGGAAGAAAGAATTCCGAAGCATTGAAGGAGTACCAACTTATCCTGTTGAGTTACACCTTTCTCCTCTTCTTCGCTCATGATGTAAAGGTGGAATCCCTTGCTGGCGCCCTCATGACTGTTGATAAAACTTTGATAGTACGGGGACACAATCGAGTCGCGAAAGCTTTTTAGCAAAAGAAAGTCTAAAGACAGAGAACCAGCTCGTTTATTTCCGATGCCATCACTGGAGAAACCGTTAAACGTCTCTGACCAATATCGAGTATCCACAAGGAAACTATTGCTCAAAGGCAGAAACAACGCTATTGTGCTGTGGTATATCTGCTGGTAAAAAACCTCCCATATTACGCAGAGCCTCTTTAACGCGGTGTTAATTGTGTTTTCGTTGCTATAATTGAACACAATTTGGTTTTCCAAAGTGTAAAGGCAAGTTGTTAAGAATTCTTCGATTTCGCTTAAAAACTTGGAACTAGCGGAGGCGTTTTTTGATGTTGTCTTTAGCTTGATGTAAAATGAGAGAATCTTATTCAAATCTTCTATTTTGGCAGGAAGCTCCCAAAGTTCTCGGTTCTTGAATAGGGTTAGAACAACGCTGCAGTATACTCCCCAAACGTTACTCATCAAAGCGTCCAGCTCTTCAACCGTAAAAGTACGATAGTTAGACTCTAAAGATTTCAGATTTTTGATGAGATCATGTAGCATTTGAATGTCACTTGCGTCTAAATTGGACTCTTGCACTAATTGCAGCGGTACGTCGTTGCTTGTACTGGGGTTGTTGGCATTAGACTTCGCGGAATCTATAAAGCTTCCAGACGAGTATTTATAGTGTGCAGTCGCTTTCCCCACATGTTTGCTATATTTGTTGTGCAGGAACCGGCCAAAGGTTGAGGATGTTACAGCTGTGGGGGACTTAAGTTGCTCGCCTCGCTTCTCTTGTCGTCCATCTTTTCTGTGAAATAGTTTACGGGCAGCAGAGGTGAGTGTATTTGTAAATAATCGGGATCGCTCTTTGTTGCTTGACGAGATGCTGGACGAACTGCCATCAACCCCGTTGATTTTGCGCTTCTCTCGGTCAAAAGTGTCGACCGATTTTTTACCACTTAGCTTGTTTGACAGCGAAAGGGCACTCCGTTTATGGCTCAGCCCCGAAGTATTGGAGCCACTCCTGTATGACCGATTACTTGTTATTGTGCTACTTTTTATTGAAGAGCTTGAACTTGTCGCGTGAAGTTTTGCAGATGGCTCTGGCGTATTGATACTTCTTTGACTCTTCTTGACAGTAGGATCACGATAGATGGATTGGAATCCAACTTTCGAGAGATCTGCCAATGCTGGCGACGAGCTCTTAGGCTCTGTTGCCGCGGCTTTCCTGCCTAAGTCGTCAGTTACTTGAATTGTTTGAGGAACAATCTGGGAGGATACGCTATAGAACCGAGCTCGCCCCGAATCCGCATTCTTTCCTGGAAGCTTGTGGACTATAGGTAAGGCTGAAAAGCTTCTCTTTCGTTTAACATTGTTATCCATTACCTTTTTACTCGTATTCATTAAACTCGGTCAAGAAAGTTGGAAATGAGTTGATTATGATCGGAGAACCCCTAGGGCAAGAATTTGAGTCGGGAGTGAAGAGGGCAAAAGCCGCATTTTCAGCATGCCACCGGTGGCTGGTTAGATTCCTGTTATGTGTTTATATATATGCTATATTGCTAAATGCGCAACAATGAGAAGTGTCAGCTCAGTAATGAGGAAAAGTTTACGGGCTGGTGGCGGGACTTTCAAGGACAGAGCTAGAAGTGCGACGCATACGCATGGAATGAGCGACTTCTCATTAAAGAAGCAAATTGCGATCAAGACAGTTGCAACGTTGGCCAAATCAATGATTGCACTGCAGGACGGTCCACTTTTTGCGGAAATCTCCTCCGGTTGTCGGCCGAAAATTGACTGAAGCTCGCTTTCATCGTCTGATAAAAGCTCTTGCTTTTCGTCAAATGTCGCAGATACGCAGTCATCCAGGCGATCCATGATTTCAGCGATTTCTGCTTTAACTTCGCCTGCAGTGGGGCGTGAAAGAGCATCACGACTCAAGAGCTTTTCAATGAGGACGAATATAGCAGAGTCGATAGGATGAAGTTTCATGTCATCATGTTTCTGTGAGAGTCCCTCTTTGGTTATTGATAGCAGCTTGATGTTCTTTTTAAGCTCTGGAAGACTTTGTTGACATCCAAAAGGAAGTTCCCCAAAAACCAGGAAATAGCACACCATCCCCAGTGAGTACATATCCGATTGAAAGCTGAATTGAGGCAAATTAGCACTCAAGTTTTCAGAGTTTGTTATGACAACTTCGGGAGCAGTAAATTCTAAGGTTCCGGTCGCTCCAGTGGCTGATCGCGGCTGCCCCCCGAGCTGGCTTTCACCAAAATCGCTAATTACTACTGTGGGAAAGCTTTTGTCACCGTAGCCTTCCTTTCCAGCCTCGTAACTTTCAAGCAGTAGACAATTTGAAGGTTTTAGGTCACGATGGATAATGTTCAGGTCGTGGAGTTCTTTGAGCCCCGACGCAACATCATGAATAATAGAGAGTATTTGGTTTGTGCCAAGTCCGAGTTGTCTTGAACCGTGGGCATTTGCGCTTCTTCTCAACCTGAACCTCCTCTTACGGGCTTCGGGGGACTCATGATCAGTAAACTTTTCGAACACTTTATTCAGTACAACTTCTTCAAGGTTTCCACCGCAACAAAACTGTTGTAGTATAAAAACACATGGTACGCTTTCTGGTGGTCCAACTTCCTCACCATTGCGTGCTTTGACTATGCCGCTCGCGTTGTCCATTTCAAGCCAGACGTGATTGTATGTAATGAGATTGACGCTGCTGTGGGTCAAAGCACTCAAAAACTTGACTTCCTTCATGCCTCTCTCCAGCCAGGAGAGGTTGTTTCCAATGTGGATCTTTTTCAGGGCGTAAACCCCCAAATGGTTGTCCATCAATACATGCTCGACCTTGAAGACTGATCCGCGAGCACCACTCCCTAGTAATGAAAGTTCTTTGAAAAACCGCTGATAGTAGCCAGGGGTAAAAAGTGAGGCAGGGATTGCCGAAGGCGATTCGATACTGGGGAGCTGCGTTTGAGAGCTTCTGTGCTCTAAAAGATTGAAGTAGTTCTTGTGAACAAATGAGCCCGATGGTTTCTTTGTGCTTGGGGGGGATGATGCGAAGTTATAACCGCAACCTATTTCGCTGCCGCATTGAGGGCAGAAGTACGACGATATCAACCCGGTGCCGCCCTTGCGTCGTGAGCCATTTTGAGGACCCCTTATTTGCCGCAACAAAGATATCTCTCCAGACTCTTGGTTCATGACTACAAGTGATCGAGAGCTAGGATCCTGTAGAACCACACTCTCGTTGTTTTCATCGTCAATTTTATCTCCATAGACAATTAAGCTCATCTAGCAGTGATGCTTCGGTAGTAAACTATCAACTCCGGTGAGACGCCCAAAAACAAGGTTAAAATAGTTAATCGCGCTTTTTGATCAACGGCGTTCACGCATTCACTAGAAAAGGTGCTTGGATGTGAAAGTAGCCGATATTCTCTCCAAGATGTAAGCAAACTTTAGCGCAAATTTTCTGTAGTATGCTCGGGATCTAATTTTCGTTAATACAATTGAGCCTTTGTCTACGAATATCCGCACCTAAAGTTTGGGAGATAGAAGCAAAAGATCAATATTGAAATTCAAATCCTGGCACAAAAATGCCGTCAGTGAGTCTTTATTGGTCTTCTTCTACTGTCTTTATTTCTATGCATCAGCCGCTTTTGTTATGACCTTTGTTAGCTCTCTATCCGATTTTGCCCAAGTATTCGAAGGTGTACTCAAGCTGTATTCATGATAGTACTCATAAATATGTGCTGATCAAATATGGCATTACTTAACCAAGCGAAATGCTGCAACTTCCTCCGACTAACCGCTTAGCCTAAGTGCGTCGTTTCGCTTGTTTGAGCGTGCTTGAGCATGTTTGATCCGTTGGATTTTCTTTCGGGCTCTGAAAAGCCTTCTGCCTGTGCTGGGAACCAGATGAGAAGCATCTCATCGGATACTTTAGTTACAGTAATTCAACCGCAAGAAAGCGCGTACAATGACAGGGATTTAGAAGAAGAGGTGGACGCACCTATTGGAGTTATAGATTTACCGCATGTTGCGATTGCTCCTCCAAGCGTTGTATTAACAGCTCTGCTTCTTCTGAGGCCGTCGATAAATGTTAACTTTAGTGAGCGTGATGATACCATAGATCGAAGCGTTGAATCTGTTTGCCGCGAAAAGGACATCACGGTCTCACAAATAGAGGCGTTCGCGAGCTGGTGTTCTGGTTTCGGCATGAGCGTCCTCGATACGCCGGCAAAAATTTGTGCCCGGGTACCAGGACTAGCTTCGACTGCTGATGGAAAGGACCTTTTGATGTACTATACAATGGTGCTGTCTAAGTACGAAAAAATGCAAACTGCAGACCAAGTCAATGAGCGCATTTTGAAGGAAGCTAGCATGAGGATTTCCGAAAAGTGCGGTCGCACCGCGCAACCCGCTATGAACCGGATTTTTAAAATAGGTGGGCTGCGAACTGGCGTTAAGCTCCATGAACCTGCCTTAACCTCTGACAATCTTGGTTTAAAAACGTGGGGTGCTTCTTTGGTGCTGGCTCGAAAGCTTTGCGAAAACTTCTCCAAGTTTGAGCGGCAAAGGGATCTCCGCATTCTTGAACTTGGCGCGGGAACGGGACTTGTAGGAATTTCTTTGGTACTCAAAATGCTTGAGAGTAACAGCGGTCACAACTGTTCAATGCATTTAACAGATCTGCCCGAGATTGTCACAAATTTGAAAGAGAATGTTAAAATTAATTGCTGTAATTCGAGATCCGACTTGAAAGTATATGCAGACGTCTTGGACTGGACAAACCCCGACTCTTTTGAAAAAACGTATGGGGCGCACAAATTTGACGTTTTATTGATTGCAGATCCGGTGTATTCGCCACAACACCCTCAATGGATTGTGGACATGATCTCAAAATTTCTCAGCCCTCGAGGCGTTCTTTATCTTGAAGTTCCAATCCGCCAAAAATATCATGACGAAAGGCAGCACCTTTGGGGTTTAATAAGAGACGCCAGCTTACAGGTGATAAAAGAAGAATTAGACGAAGGCGTTGATGATTGGGGCAAAGTTTCCTACCTTTATAAAAAGATCGTTCCGGTAAACGCAAACCAGTCCGATTGATTTTGGAGTCGTTTCAATACTTGAAGTATTTTAATGCAATATATAATGCCTAAATTTATCTCTTGAAGTTGTACGCACAGCCTCCTAAACCTCTTGAAGCGTCAGTAACATCTACTTTGATGCACCTCTAACTGCTCTTGCAGGTCGAAACTCCTTTTGCACTTTCCACATTTGTATTTCCTCTCATGCGTTCTCATGTGCTTGCTCAAGTTTGAGCTCTCATTAAATCGTTTACCGCACACCTTGCATTCCAGTGGTTTCTCACCAGTGTGGGTGCGGATGTGAATCCGCAGGGAGCTTGAAGTCGCAAACCCCTTCCCACAGTGGACGCACTTATAAGGTTTTTCGCCTGAGTGCGTGCGAATGTGCTGTTGAAGAATATCTTGAGTAGAAAATGTTTTAGCACAATGTGGGCATTTACAAGGCTTGTACCGGGTATGAACACGTAAGTGCCTTAAAAGCTTCTGTCTTTGTGTAATAACCTTGCCGCAATTTTCCCACCCGCAGACATAGGAGGATTTTCCCCGAGGGATATGAACCTTTTCAATGTGTCCATTAAGCTCCTCGCAGGAATTGAAAACTTGCATACATCCTTCCCATCGACAAGTGTGGTCTTGTTCATCGTTGTGATCTTTGCAAGGGCGGCAGTCATCGCAAGCCTCGTCACAGTGGAGCATATGATGCTGTTCACTTTGCTCTTCTAGCTTGTCTTTATCTAGAAACTTCATGTTGAACGCTATGCCGTGCTTACCATTGATATGGTTGATTAGGGTGCACATATCATCTCCCTCGAAACCACAGTTATCCCACTCGCAGTCGAACTGGGTCCTAGGCGTTGGTAACTTAGTGGCAGTTGTGCCCTCGCTTATATGGTCTCTCAAAATATGTGACTGAAGATCAATGAGTGAATCGTATTTTTGAGGACAGTGATTCCACCCACAATTAACTTTGGAGTCGTCGTCTTTGAAGCTCCAATTGAAGTTTACAGTGTGATTTCTCATATCTGGTGGCGGAAACTCCTGTTGCGAGGTCCCATGGTGGATCTTTCCATAATCCATGAATGTGCCGAAGTCGGGCAGTTGAGAGTTCCGTTCGTTGCTGAAATTTGGATCTTGCGTATTAGACCCCTGATGAGCAGGATGCGGATGGACTTCAATGCGATGGTGGTGATGGGCTTTGTTTAGTTGTTCGTCCAAGTTCTCGGCCTTCAGACCAGGAAGTGAAGTTTGGAGTAGGTTGATGTTATCGCCATTGATCGCGTTGTCATGCGAGTGAATATGCTTACCAAAGGGGAAGTCATACATGCTAGAGATGTTTGCCAAATCTTCGAGGATTTTCATGTCAGAGGAAGAGTTGATGACATGGTCGTGGGAGGAGGTAGGGTTTGAAGGCGCAGCGGGCACAGGCTCGCATGCGCTTCTATTGTTGTGTGTATGATTGTGAGAGTGGTGGTTTTCGCTCTGGTCGAGGTCCACGCACTGTTCGCACAGCTTCTCAAATAGCTGATCATCTTCCGGATTGGAAGACGCACACGTCAAGTCGCAGTCTATGAGGTCCGGCAGGTTCGAGACAATGGGAATTGCAGTCTGATGCAAAGGACGGTTGGCCTCGACGTTGTTGGTGAAAAGCACAAGATCTTCGTTCAACGGAGACGCAGAGGGCTGTCCATTGAATTCGTGGTCCTCTTCGCAGCATATTTCGACGACACGTGGGTGGCACGAGCAGTCGGCGAGCTTCCGCCGTTTGTCGGGCATGACTAGCGTTTCGTCGGAGGCCGGAGGCGCCTTGTTTTTGCCGAAAAGATTGAGATTGTGGTAATTCATAAATTCAAAGTGCTGGCAATCCTTGAACTGAGAGCAGAGACTGGGGTCCGTGGCGATGGCATTCATCACATCCGAATTCGACCCCGGCGGGGACAGAGGCGCGTTCGGTACAGGGGCAGACACCTGCGGCAGTTGCGCAAGCTCGGAACCGTTGTGGAAGTCCAGCGCCTCTTCCGCCTGCAGTTGGGCGCCTTCGGGGGCCAGGTCCCTCAGGACCCCGGCCGGCCTTTCGGACACTGATGACTTGCGATGAACATGCCCATGGATGTAAGTAACGCTGTTGAAGTTGTGGATGTGGCCGTGGACGACGCCCTGTGAGTTGGGCATCTTGTGTTATTCCCTAGCTGTCTGGGAGCTTGGTATCTGCAAAGGGACGGCAACGGGCTCACAGATGTAGATCGATGTTGTCGATGATAGAAAGCAGAAGCGTTTCAAAAGGTTTGCGAGATCGCCGAGACTTTAATGTCCTCAGCTCTTAACTCAAAATGGGATTTGATGGAGCTGTTTCCGCATACTCCAGTACTCAACACGCTCTTGGTATGGCACAGTGGCTTCCGACGGCAGCGCGCTTCTACCTTGTGGGTTATGCGGCTGTGCTCTTTGAAAACCAAGCAGAGGACCCATGAGACCCATGTGGTTTCATCGTATCACTGAAGACGAAGTCACGAGAGCCTGTCTCCCGCTGGAATGTTCACTAGCCGCTCCACATGATGCGTGCTGTAAAGACCGAAACGACTCATTTTGAGCCCGCTTTCGCACTGAGGCGTTTGTATCCTTGACAAAGCTCGTGCGCCGTCGGTCCGGGCATGCCGTTAATCGCTGTAGCCAAAGGCGCCGTGCTCCCGCAGAAGAGAGGTCACGTTTTGTATCACGTTCGACGGATCTCCGAACCGGCGATGCGCAACTAAGCTCGCAGCTCGAAGCTGCCCCTGTGGAGCCACTGTGACCCGATATTCTCTGGAAATTTTGGCACTGCTGTCTCCGGGGCTGGCGAGCGCCGTATATTAAGTTTGGAGTGCCGACCCAAGTTTAGCAATTTTGCCACCCGGGCGGCGCTCGGCAAGGCGCGTGGCAGGAGCGCCTGGCAGTAATTCGCTCCCGTGCATTGCAGGGGGCTCCCCGCCCTTTCCTCAGTCATTTAGCTCGCTTCCTCACGCGGTGGAAGGCCGCGCTTTGCCCCTGGGTGCCAAGACAGTTTCCTTTCCCCTGGCGGCAATCTTTCGTTTTATATGCGCTGGTCGCTGTGTACGAACGCTCCAAAACCCAACGGGTGCCGCACGTCTGTCGCGCAGATCATCGCAGGGCCTCTCGCTGGCTCCCGATAGTGCATGAGACCGCGACGGAGTTTTTGCTGGACGCTGGTGCTCTGTCTTCTCCAGCGGGCGCGCGCTAGTTTCGCCGCAGCAAGCATGTGATCTGCGGCGGCGCCTGCGCTGCCTGAGCCCGGGATTCTATCGCGGAAGAAGTCGCGTAAAGGCGACGGACGCGCGTGTCAGTACCTTTTCCGTATTGGCGCCCTCGCGCCGCGCGGGCCGGCGTGAGGGCTTGGGTGTTCGCAATGGCAAAGATTCGTGCGGCTGAAACACGCTTCGGCAGAAAATCCTAGAAAGTTAGCTGCCTGTGCTAGCACCTTGCCAGATCTTCCGGAGCTCGGCCAAACGCGCCGTCGCCACGGCAGCGAGGGCTCAAATTTATATCGGCGTATGTCACGTGCAGGGCATCGCTGCGATAACAACGCAACATTGGCTTCACGCTGGCAAGCGTCGAGTCCGGCCCGCCCGAAACATCCGGCAGTTCCCAGCCGGTGCCAGCGGCCAGGCGCAGCTGTCAAGGCCCGGTCTCATACAAACATGTGTAGCTATGGACGAAAGCGATATCGCAGTGCTGAGCTACGTGCTGGGACGCCTTCATCGGCGCCGTACCGCTTGTGCCGGGCGTCTGTTTCGCTCAGCCCGTGCCTCTTTGGCCGGGGCGAGTCGGTGGAAGTTCCAATACCAGGTTCCCGGTCCTTCCGCACGGGTCATTTCGCTTCGTTAATGATTTAGTGACGTGCAGATACCCAAAAATTAAGCTATCTGTCCCCGAGGACTAACACCTCCAGCCCAAACAAGTCAACGGGAAACAAGTATAAGAGACCGGCGCTGAAACTGCAAAACGCTCTGTCCACTTTCTCAATAAACCATTCCCAACACGGAACAAAGAACCAGCCATCCACCGCTGCCTCTCTGACTTTCGATCGCCCCTTGAAAACACCAAATCGCCAACTCCCAAGCTACAATGACTGAGATCAAATCGCAAAAAGCTGTGTGCGTCTACTGCGGATCTTCGTTCGGCAAGGACCCTAAGTTCTCGGACGAGGCCCGCAAGCTGGGCCAGCTGCTGCACTCCATGCGCTGGAAGCTCGTGTACGGTGGCGGCACCACCGGGCTGATGGGCGAGATCGCGCGCGCAACCATGGGCCCTGACGTGGACGGGTTCGTGCACGGGATCATCCCCAACGCGCTGGTGGCGCGCGAGCGCACTGAGGAGTCCGAGGCGCCCGAGGCGACCGGAAAGGCCTCGGTGTCGACGTTCAACGAGGAAATCCGCAAGTCCGTCGAGAACCACAAGGGCTCCACGCCGCTCAGCCACGAGTACGGCTCGACGACTATCGTCCCCGACATGCACACGCGTAAGCGCATGATGGCGACCGAGAGCGACGCGTTCGTGGCCATGCCGGGCGGCTACGGCACCCTGGAGGAGATCATGGAGTGCATCACGTGGTCCCAGCTGGGCATCCACCAGAAGCCCGTCGTGCTCTTCAACACCGACGGCTTTTTCGACAGCCTGCTCCGCTTCATCCAGCACTCCATCGAGAGCGGCTTCATCAGCGAGAAGAACGGCCGCATCATCCAGGTCGCCACCACCGCCGAGGAGGTCATCGACAAGATCCAGCAGTACCAGGTGCCCGACGGCCGCTTCAACCTGAACTGGAGCGACGAGCACGAGGGCAACTGAGCTTTGCCGGAGGCAGGCCCTCCCTGTCGCGGACGCTCGACCGGCCCCGTCTGCCCGCTGCTCCACTCGCTAGACACAAACCCGCCGATACACTGTCCCCAGCCGCCTTGGGGATCCAACTACGTCTACGTCTATTCTATTCTATTCTATTCGCCCAGGCTTGTCAATATTTATGATTTCGAGGACTCCGACCACTTTAGAGCACACTTACGTAAAATATTATGAATAAACCGAATATCGTTTTACCAAAGCTGAAAAGCAGCGGGATCAGCTCCGCCGGCCGTTGTAGCACTTTGAACGGCACCTGCCGGTCACGTGCTCGATGCCTCCGGAGCCAACCCATCTCTCGTAATTGGCCTCCAGCCTCTCGTCTCCCGTGTCGCGCTCACACCGCACCTCTGCAGCCGTTGCTCCCATTCCGCTGCCGTTGGCTCCCGCACCTCGCTCACGTGCTCCTCATGCACCTTGCCGGACAACAGCACTCCGAGCGCCAGCTCTGATACCGTAAGCGGAAGCGCGGCGAATTCCGCGCATTTGGCTCGCGGGGCTTCCGTGGCGACGCCGCTGCGCGGCCGCGCTTCGCTGCCGGTTAGCGGATTAGGCCCGCCACATCACGCACGATGACATCGCGGCATTCCTTTTTTTTCTACTATCACACTTCGCCGTTCAGAACGCGGGACGACACCTCGCGCCGACTCCGAGGGAAAGTCCGCCGTATCGCGCGCCACTGTTTCTGCCCCCTTCTCTCCCTCTCCCTGCTAACACAACAAGGCCGCCGCCCGTATCCGCGCGGTATTCGGCCTCGGCCCAACAACGCAGATCTATCGCCTGGACTTCTCGGACTTTGCACCGGCAAACGGCCTGGCCGCGCTGTAGCGCGGCCAGCCCACGCGCTTCCACGCGCCTCCACGCGCCTCCGCACTCGCCGCCGCGCGCGCTCGCTCCCCAACGCACGTTTCAAACCGTCGTTCTCAGGAACCGCTCGTTGGCCGTGAGCAGCCTCTTCTGCATATACGTTTAAGCAGGGTCTCCGCTGCCGAGCCACGGGCTTTTCTTATCCAGCCCACCGCCGCGTCCACGTCACATGGTCTCCCGCGCTCGAGAGCTTCTATCCCGCCCGTAGCACGCACTCAAGATCTGCAGCAGAAATGTTAAGAATCATGCACCATTCTTCTTTGGACGCCAGATCTTTTTTTGGCGCGAATGCAGAACAGCCTAGCCCTTCTCAACAGCAAAGACGGCCTCTGATTACATAATGAAAAGAATTTTAAATTCCCCCTTAGCATGCACGGCGCGTCGGCCATATGCTGCGGCGCGTCTTAGCAGTGTGGGTCATCATGACGTGTGCAAACACGCATAGAAGAAGAGGGACTAGATTTACGGCCTGGTTGTAAAGCTCCTGGACAGCCCTGTGCTCGGCGCGACTTCCGTTTAGAAAACAGGCATTCGCTGCGTTGCGGGCATCCGCTCGCGCCGGCGGCCAGCGGCGGCGATAGCGAAGCTTCCTTTCACTGCAGGCGTTTACGGCTTCTCGGGAGTCGCCCGCAGATCAGCCAGGTGCTCGAGCGTATGCATAATCACGCATAGAAACCGCCGTGGCTGTGTTCCGCACATATCCCGTGCGACGCCCGTTACGGCTGGCAACTAGGAACGCTGCAGCATCCGGTATGGAAGTCATGGTGACTACTGCGGCGATCTAACGGGCGGATCTGAGCGGCAGCAGGCGAAGGGAACGAAGGTGCGCCAAAGCGGGCAGGTGCGAACACCACACGGCAGGAACGCAGCGATGGCAGTTGCTTTGGTAAGCCGTTGTTGTCGCATGCATCTGCAGGCGTCTTAGGCATCGAACAAATTTTTCAGTACAGGGCTGGAGGAAGGAAAGGACGGTACAGGCTTCTTCAACGCTCATACAAAGGAGACAGATTTTGGCATGGCCGAAAAGAAAAAAAGTGGACTTAGAAAAGCCAAATCAATCTGGCGAGGATAACAGGTGTTTTGTCTCCCAACCAACGCTAGTTCATTCCAGTTCACCGCCGGAACCCCACACGTTTTTAGGGACGGTCCGAGGTTACAGGGTTTCGGGTACAGATCCACAGTGCCACACCGCCAAGTCACTGGAAGCAGAGCAAGTTGTCCCTTCTTTTCGACAGTTTGGCCTTTCCTTGCATGGACAAGCACACCAAGAAGGGTCCGTGGACTCCGGCCGAGGACAGGGCGCTGCTTTCGCTGGTCCAGGAGCTCGGCCCGCAGAATTGGGTCCGAATCGCGTCGTCGCTGCAGTTCCGGTCGCCCAAGCAGTGCCGCGAGCGGTACCACCAGAACCTCAAGCCGTCGCTCAACAAGTCGCCGATCTCGGACGACGAGGGCGCGGTGATTGAGGACCTGGTCAACAAGCTGGGCAAGAAGTGGGCGGAAATCGCGCGCCTGCTGAACAACGGGCGCAGCGACAACGCCATCAAGAACTGGTGGAACGGCGGCGCCAACAAGCGCAAGCGCGCCCGCTCGCTGACAAGCGTCAACACCGCGAGTTCCCCGGCGCACCCCGGCATTAACGGCGCGGGCGCGCTGTCGCCGCCCATGGCCTACGCCAAGAGCCCCGGCGCGTACGCGCCGCACTCAGCAGGCCCACAGCCCGTTTCTGTGGTTTCCTCCGTGTCGCATGCATTACCTTCCGCGCTTCCCACGCCGCCCGGGGCGTCGCTGGCGCCCGCGCGGCAGTCCGCGACCGTGGGCGCATCGAGCACACCGCCCTCGCTGTCGCCGCCACTTCGATCGCGCGCGCTGCCCTCGACTTCGCTTCCGCCGGTGACTTTTCTTCAACAGCCGATGTACATGCTTCCCTATGCTAACATGTCTTCAGGCCCCGCCCAGCCACCGCTTCCCCCGCCACCGTTTCACGGAGTCAATCAGTTTTACGCCCCCGCTCAGCCCTTGCTGCAGCGGCCGTCTCACTCCCAGCATGCACCGCAGCAACTGCAATCCCACCCACACTCGCTAATGCATGCCCTGCCGCACTCCAAGAGCCAATCCGAACTCCCGTCGCTGAACTCCGGCCCTCGGCCGCGATCAAGAAGGACCTCGGTATCAATTGAGAACAGAGGTTCTGCCGACGCGAAGAACGGCCCTTCGAGTGGCACTTCCAGGAGGTCTTCGATCGCCTTCTTGGATGGATTTGGAAGCAATAAGCGTCCAAATTTTAATCAGAACGGTTCTCCTTTGACCTTCAGCAGGCGCGTGAGCGCGGTGTCCCTCGGCCCTTCAGCCAGCAACAGTTCAAGTACCAGCAGCATTCTTTCATTTCCCGTTGGATCTTCCGGAGTCGGAAGCGCAGCAACCAGCCAGGCCACCCCGCCCGGCTCGCTCAATGTTGCATCCAACGCCTCACCCCCGCCTGGTGCGACATCTAAATCAACGGGTGAAATTTTTAAGCTTGATTTCAAGTTCGGCGATAATCGCGTACAAAAGGGCACTCCTGCGAACTCTAAACCCAAGCTGCATACAAGCTTCGCGAGCGAAAAATCGTGTCAGCAGGCTGTTAATCCTCCAAGAGTTCCGGAGCAGTCCCGGGTCAAACTGCATGATCTTCTCAACGACTCCAACGATGATGATCAACCAAGTAATAGTACGGTTTCATAAATGGCAATCTGGCATGATGCTATATATCAAAGTAACATATGGTGGGCCGCCATGAGGTCAGTTCGCTGACAAAGGCCTTTGGGATATAATGCGAACCTAGCATAACTTGCGCGTTCAGTACAAGCAGAGTCCAGGTTCATACGCGGTGCTACTAGCGGCACTATGAAGGTATCTTATTTACGAAGTGTAATGATTCTAACCCAGCTGCCCTGCATGAATAATACGGGCAATTTGGATGCTTAGCAACTAAACATAGTACGCGGAAGATTCTTTAACTGGATGATGTACTTCCCAGCATCGGCATGTTCTGTACTGATGAAAAGCTTTGAAATGTTTGTGCTCTAAAGAGAGTTGATTTTCAAATTTTTCGGTAAACGCTGGTTCTAAAATTTCTAAAATTTGTGAATCTTGTTAGATAATCCATAGACTTACTGTGAACCTGCTTTGCGAGACCAATGTCAAGTTCTGAGAACCCTAAACCGCCTCAAGATGGTCCAAAGATCTTGAAGAAGCCAGGGTACAGCAACCCTGCCTTTAAAGCCATGGGAATACCTACTTTACGTTTACCATCAAGGAATTGGATGATCTTTTGGACGGTGCTCACAGTGTCAGTCTCTGGTATAGTATACGACAAGCAGCAGCAAAAGAAAATCGTCAAGAAATGGTGCAAAACTGTGGAACCGTTATCTGAGGAGAAATTTCCAGTAAATGAGGTCCCTCGAAAAGTTACCGTGTTTGTTGCACCTCCTCCAAGCGACTACTTAGATACAAGCATGTCTGTTTGGAGACGCTTTGTAAAGCCCGTTCTTTACAGTAGCGGCATCGATTACGAAGTCTTTACAGAAGAAAAACAGGGCCCTATCAGGGCGGAAGTCGCTGAGCGCATACGAGAACTGAGAAGAGAGTTGATCAAACATGAGGAGGACATAAAACGCTTGAATGACGAGAAAAAGATTTGGAACAGATGCAAGCGTGCTCTGACAGGCAAATTGCAGCATATGCGGTCGTCTGAAGGACTAGACCAGGAGATAGAGAAGGCCGCAGCAGAAAAGTTCAAAGCTGAGTTTGACTACAAGAACCTTCTAGGAGTGTACTATAAAAACAAAAACAAAAGCAACAAGGTAGTAGCCGAGGATGCGCTTGTTTCAAGTCCAGAAATGGCGGGGGGAGTTATTTGTATCGGCAGAGGTGCATATAAAGAGTATATTGAAGGTGTGCATGAGGGCATCCTTGGTCCTCTAGAGCCTACCGCGACAACAAATGCCCAGACAGAGGCGGCCTCCGAGAAAGCGCCAGCTCTCCCAGAAGTTCTTTCCGGAGCCACTCAGACTGAAGCAAAAGTCGAGAACTCCAACGAAGTCAGCGAAAATGCAACCCCAAATACAGAAACTGCACTAACAAATGAAAGTGCTGAAGCCGAGAGCGCGAAGGATTCCGATCTCGATCCTGAAGGGTCTGCGAAGCCCAAACCTGTACCCAAGCCGTACATATCACCCAAAGGCTATGAAAGTGCGGAATTACCGCAAGAACTTTCTTCCCCAAACGTCGCCCGGGACTTGATCACAGGAATCCCAGCTTTATTTTACCAGCCCATTTTAGTCATCCCGATGCCTAACTTAGTGGGGTTTCTAAACATCCCGGAACGCATATATCGGTATTATAGAAGGAGGTACTTGGCTGAAGAGTACTGCAAGGCTGCTGCCAGCTGTGTACTACAGAAAGTGAGGCCTTTTGACGGCACAACAGACCTTGAGATCGCGAAGTCTGAAGAAAATGACTGGCCAAAGAAATGGGTTCAACAAGGCCTGGAGAAAGATAGCCCATGGGTTCAAGAGCTTCAAGGTGACCGCAGGGTGTTGGAAAAGCTGACCGTTTACGACCCGTCGCTCATTAAAGAGGAGTGATCGAACTCTGCGTGAGCCTGTAAAAAACCTGAATTACTTGTACATATCGTATTATCATACTACAACTTTGATAAACACGCTAGATTATTTTGTTCGCAAGCTGATTAAAACGGCGCAGATACAGCTTAGAACATCACAGCCCCTGTGCTTGTGAAAGCCTATTAACGTACAAGGCTGCGATTCACTATCTAAGTCACCAATATAATCATATACGAACTATCGGTTCTGTCACTGAACTAAGAAGGGCGATTGAGTGACCAGAAACCCTTCTTAAGTCGCACCGAACAGAAGCAGGGCCAAAATGAGTTTGTTTTTCAAGTCGCCTATCGATATAGAAGTCCTGCTTGATGGAGAAGAATCTAGGAAACATGTTGAGGTTGCCAATGCGTCCAATAACTCTACCGCGAAAACGTTGAAAGATAGATTTCCAGTCTATGAGGACGGGGAGAGCGTAAGTGGCATTGTTACCTTGAGAGTAAAGGAGGGCCGTAAGCTTGAACACCTTGGAGTAAAAGTTAGCTTAATCGGAAGTGTCGATATTTCAAAGTCTAGCTCTGATTACAAGAAGCGCCCCGTCGACACATTTTTGAGCCTTTCTGCTGACTTATGCCCCCAGGGGGAATTAATGCACTCTCAAAGCTTTCCTTTCAGCTTCAAGGATGTCGAAAAGCGATATGATTCTTACAGAGGCAAGAACGTCGATGTCTCATATTACGTTAAAGTCACCGTATTACGCAAATCAACTGATGTTGTGAAGTTCAAGCGTTTCTGGTGCCTACTTTACAACAGTGAGCCTCCTGCTCCAGCTTTATCTAAGTCTTCAGACGACGCTAAGCCGGTCAAGCTTGATATAGGTATTGAAAACTGCCTTCACATCGAGTTTGAATACTCGAAGTCGCAATACTCGTTGAAGGATGTCATAGTTGGAAGGATATACTTCTTGCTTACGAGACTGAAAGTTAAACACATGGAGCTGAGCCTTGTAACGCGAGAGACATGTGGCCTAGAGCCCAACCAATTGTCGGATACAACTTCCATTCGCTACGAGATAATGGACGGATCCCCTGTAAAAGGCGAAACGATACCAATCCGGCTATTCCTGGGCGGTTACGATTTGACGCCTAACAGCAATTTTAACCATTTCAGCATCAGGAACTATCTTAGTTTGGTAATCATCGATGAAGACGGGAGAAGATACTTCAAACAATCAGAAATTGTTCTCTACCGGAAAAGAAACTAGAAGACTATGCTCTCTGCACAGCAAGACCAGGGAAGTAGGTGGTTAAATATATATTTCGACTTGCCAGCCAAAATCCACAAGCGGCTGTGTAAATTTCAACGATTTTACGTGAAGCTCTATGAAGGGCATTGCCAAAAACGGATAAGCTTTAAGTTTTATTCAAGACAACGTCAGCATAATTTAACCGCATGCTTTAATATTCAGAAAATAGCCCCGTCCCATTAATGTGCTTGAAGATTAAAACCTGCGTATCCCCTTCTTCTAGCTCCGTAGACTTACCATTCGGCCTCGTTCGATTAGCTTCAAACAGGCCCCGCCACTGAATGCAATACTCTTAATTGTACTCTCATGAAAGCGCAAAGGGACAAAGTCCGTTCCCTTCGATAGCACCCTGGTGAAGCAACCACACAAAAATTGCAGTTGCCTAACATACGTGGAAAGCAAATAGGTGCCCAGGTGCCCTTAGGTGGGGTCTACCACTTAAGTCCACTCGTTTCTGTTGTATGGAAAATCGTGATTATATAATCACCGATATCCCGATCTGGAATATCATAAACATAGGACTTTCACTATGAACCCTCACTAAGAACAGTTCCCCATTTTATGATAACCACTTCATCAGTATTCCACAGGATTTGCATTGTTATTTCTCATATACGGGTACTGTCACTTGTATTAGTCTAGAAAACCGAGCGGTTCTGGATTGCAAAGCCAACCAAGCTATTGGCAATACCTTCATACTATGCGAAGAAAAAAGCCATGCAACTTAGTGTTAAGCTTAACTCGAATTTGCGCAGCATTGTTGAGCCTGTCTAGTGGCGCCTTTTCCATAGCAGTGCTTTGTGTGGGACCGCAGGAGTCATGCTTCAACGAGGCAGCGTTGATAATAATTCTGATCGGCGCTATAATGAATGCAATGGTTCAAATAGCGCTAGCGATTCGGGACGAACTATTTTTTAAGTTCATCTCTATTTTTCCACTATCGATGACACTTGGGTCCGGAGTTTGCTACATTAAGTTCTTGATTGAGCGATTACCAACCACAAATATTTCTTCGGGAAGGGCTGGTCTTGTTACTGCGCATTTGAGTATCCTTCTGTCCACACTACTGTTGAGTGGAGCTTCCTCATCATTAACGCCTCAACACGCTACAAAAGAAAGCGTCAAAGTCCATGGTCCCGGCGGGGACATGGAACCCGGGAACAACGAACAAACAAAAGTAGCGACAAAGACTGTCGCAATGAAAAACTCTTCGCAAACTCTGACCCCGGAGCATGAT